>NC_056732.1:1307940780-1307970780 GCF_019279795.1 Protopterus annectens
AAACAAAGTGATTTACCATTAAGCCATGGCAGAGATGCATAATCATGATGTTTTCACAAACATATCATCCAGCCCAGGTATTCAACACTACGGGAAATGTATTCCACCATGTAGATGTATGTGTGTGTGTATATAGTTATATTAAATATATACACATATATATGCCAATATATACATATATACATGTAAGCATATATATGGTTCCCGTTTTAAAGGGTGAAAATTATTTCTCCGAAAGTTCGAAGGTTGAAATAAGTTTTCAGCATTGCAAAATCTTGGAATAAATGCATCGAATGTGCAATGAGTGAATGTCACTATGCATGGCAGATTCAGCATTTTGGGTACGGATTGCACTATAGTGGGGATCGGAACAATGTCCCTTTCCCCACTGTAATGCAATCTCGGAGTTAGAATATTAAAGTAGGGGGGTGTGGGGGGTGCAAGAGACTTGCCCCCTTGCATTACAATATGTATTCCAACTTGTAGTTTGAAAATCAGCGAATCTGCTTTTCGATTTACTGAGTTTTAAAATTTGGTGTGATTCGAAATGACAGATTTGTCCTTTCAGTTCGCAGAAAGGGCCATTCGGAGAAATGATTTTCTCCCTTTCAAATTTAAACCCATATATATCTATATAGGTATATATGGACATACATCTGTAGATGAAATTGGGAACATAACCAAAACATATATGTCCACATGCACCATTAATGGGTTTGAGAGACCCAAACAATATATGTTTGGCATGGATAGGTATTCCCCCACACAGCCAAGCACATCTGGCCTGCAATACACTACCAACCTTAGCAGATCCCATAACCAGGACCTTACACGACAAGGGCAGTACATGTTAACAGTACTCCATCCCACCTGTATGATGTCAGGCTGGCATCAGAAACATATCATGCAGTACAGTCAAGTGAAGTGTCATGCTTGGAGGAACCCCCTAGGCTCAGTAAGTAGCTGGGATCCCTCATATGGTCCAACAGGCCTACACCTGACAATGGATTCACCACTGTTGCCAAGGACAACCACAAATCCACCATGTCAGCTGGGACCTACCACCTAGTAGCCTGATAAGCCTGGTCTGCAGGGACATGGAACATATCAACAATGAACCCATGGCCAATGTCACTGGTAATCTTAAAACCCTGGACCCCACCAATGCTGGACTTGTCAAAGGCAGAGAATACCACCTGAACCTTGTATACCTCCTTGATGCAGTCATGACAGGTGTAGATGGGGGTTATGAGATGCACACAGCCTATGTAGATCATAGCAGGCTTTTGTACACCATCCCACATGTAGGAATGTGTGTAGATGTTAAGGGATCTACCTCCGTTCACAGAATATGTTTCCCCAGGACTGCTTGGCAAATGCCAACATTCCACAGGTGCCATCCCATGGACATGCAGTCCTTCACAAATCATAGATGTGTTAATGCCCTCCTTCAACTGTAGAGGTGTGCAGTGATACTGGGGTTGCTAGAACTCACTGGGTGTGGCTGTTGTGGACACATCCACCATCATTGCAGTTACTGTTGCATCTATCCCCCCACATAGCTGTCTGTAATACTGTACAGTGTATGTTATCAGGTTGGCTAGTTGTTGTTTACACCATTTACAGTAGTAGAGCACCTCACACCCTCCTAAGGGTAGGGCTATGCCATCGGCATTGGCACACCCATGTTACTGAGGTGAGGATCGCAGTAGATTGGGGAAAGGGACATACATCCTGCTGTTAGCATTTTCAATGTCATTCAAATAGCAGACAGCATATATAACAATGTGTGGTTGTGCCTATTCTGTCTTGGTGGGTTTACATGGGCAACAGATGTGTTACCTGCATGGGGACATACCTCCATTTGTACAGTCTTGTATCTGTACTGCATCAAAACCAAAGGCTCTGTGTGTTGTACCCAGCCATGTCATGTGTACCACCCACTACACTTACTGGTGTCCACTGTAGAAGGCTTGCTGACACCACTACACCCATCTGCCATGTGGCACATGGACATCCACAACACAATCAGAATAGATAATGGTGGAAACAATACAACATTGTTAATTACAGCTATAATGCATCATGGCTACACAGCTACACCTTCCAGGATGTTAGAATTTCACTTTACTGCTGACAACATGCTACACAGCATTCCATTGCTTCACTGTTGTACAGTCACCCTGTGCATCAGCACCATGTTAGCCTGTCCCTGCATCGATATTACAGATGACAGGATGTGGCACAGGTATCATCATATGCACAGGGTGTGTTCTTGGTTTGCAAGAGGCCTAGGCTGAGCCATAGAATTGACAATGTGTGTTTATGTGTGTGAGGGGACTGAGTAGTGTTATGGGCCAATGGTGATGTCATGTGTGCAGGTATGTGGTTGCCCAAGGTTTGTTGTTTATGTGTGTGTGTCTGCATGCACACAGTTCCACCATGTGGCTGCCCTATACAGGGATTTGTGAGACAGCTGCAGACTGTACCTGGCAGGGTTTGTAGTTCACTGCCTCCGGCCACAGACACAGGACCTGTGCCTGGTAGGAGTGCCACAGACAGTATCAGGTACAAAGCCAGTTAGGGTACTGTCTCCCGAGGTTGTCAAACGTCCACTCGATCCAGGTCCATCCTGGGACTGGCCAGGACCATGTGCACATGGTCTGCTATGATGGTCTGTGGACAGCACCCCCCACAGTGCTGGGGCTGGTACTGCCACTACGGGAGCTGCTGTGACTGGTGAGACATCCATGGTGACCTCTAGCTGCTGATGTTGCTGGCATATGTTCATGTGGTCGTCGCAACCATCCCACCCTGTACTGACGTATGGACATGACATTGTTGATGAGATCCAATTTCTCACCCCACCATCTATTCATGACCTCTGTGTAATTATGAATGGCACCTGCTAGGTCATGGATGCTGTCATTTACAAAGGTGTGATGAGCCCTCTGCCCCCTTAGACCCTGTCGGGTGTATTGTTCCATTCATGCCTGTGCCTCCATGACAGCCTGGAACGTGCATGCGGTAGATATACATGTGGCATGTCTGCCAGGGGCATGATGACCAGTAGTGCTCCAACAAGCACCCCTGAACATCTGCCTATGTGGTACCCCACCGGACATCTGGCTATGGCTGCTGTGTCCTGACACACGTGCCATGGATACCACACTGTTCTGGTCAATGCCAACTGTAGACTGTCCTTCAGCTAAGGCCAATGGTGATGAGGTATGTAGAGTCAGAGTGACTGTGTGCATGGATGGGATGGATACTTGTGGGATGTTAATTAGTGACTCAGCGGCAGCCCCTGACATCCCTGCCTGTGCCTCAACACACCTATCCTCATGGTCATTGTCTGTATCAGGGACATCGGATTCCCTGTGGAAGGGACACAGCCCCAACTCGCCACCTGTGAGGGAAAACAGGGAACCTGTAAGACCTGTACATCACCACTAAACAGTACATAACACACACACACACACACACACACACACACACACACACACACACACACACACACACACACACACACACACACACGTGTGTGTGTGTGTGTGTGTGTGTGCAGACATGGCCACACACACAGACATGCACACATGCAGTTGACATACATGACAACCCATACACTCCACCAGACAGCACCTACAGACAACTCCAGCACACCTATAACACACACAATAGCAGGTGATGCTGCAGTACATTATCACACACAGACCTGTATTTACACACATGTCAGCATGCAGGACATGTGGTGCTCAACAGCATGCAGTGCAACTGTAGTCAATCCCCATTACCAACATTATACATGGCTGTGATGCATGCCTTCTGTTAGTAGGTTATGGCCCTCCCCCTGGAACACACTGTATCCATGTCCACAGCATTACTGTATATCTGTTCAGCACCCTGGCATGTACTGTGCTTCATACCTCACAGATGTACACACCATTGTGTAGTTATAATAGCATACATAGGTATTCCCATTAACCTAAGACACCAGATTTAAAAAAGCAGTGGAACAAGCAGAGCACATGCATATATGGAACAACAGTGGGCATTACAACAGCATGCAGGTTTAATTGATGGCAATAGGCCACCAATATGGGGGTATTTTAACATGGCACATGCATATAAACAAATGTGAATATTTATAAGCCAATAGGACATATGTCCCAACAAAAGTTTGGTGGGTACACATACCGATTGAGGTGTGTCATTGGGTTATTTTTGCACATATGATAGGGGTGAGAGAGAGAGAGTTAAATTAAGGACCAATATATCCTTGTAGTTTTCACAACATTCTTAGTCGCTGCAGTGATCTGCCCCTTACATGTATTATTACACTACCCAACGGCCTTATATTGTACAATGGTATGTTTGTAGATTATTATATACATGACCTGTATCTTACATACAAGATGCAGGTGTTAATGCAACATATTTTGAGCATTGCTCTCATACACATGTCATTAATGGCAGCCTACATTTCTTGGATCATCACACTAATTTTTCAGGGGAACAGGGTACCAGGCTGGTGATGTGGGTAATTTATCTGGACGTGCTGGACAGATTTGGATAGTTTAGAGGTATGAACATGCATACAACTTCTATTTGAACATTCTAGAAAATTCTGTACAGTTGTTGGGTGTAATTATGCATACAGCTTTCTATCTGAACATTCTAACAAAATCTGTATAGTTGTGGGGTATGATTATTCATACAACTTACTAGCACTCCTAGGATTCAAACCCCTGCTGTGTGTGACAAAAACATTACAGTTAACAGCACAGTACACTGCAGTATCAGGGAATTCATGTGAAGCTTTCTAATGTTTTCTATGTAAGTCGCCCTCAGTTGTACAATATGACTGACCTCATGGCACTTCCAGCATTGTTATACAGAACTTCATACACTTTTTATCTGCATACCACAGTGTGGGTAACTGCTTAATAAAACAGTACTATTTATAGAATGCAGCAGTACAACAACATATGAAAGAAGAGTAAACAGAAGCACTCCAGGGGTTATACCTTTATTCACAGCATATTACACCTTTATTTATACTGGTACAACACTTTCTAAGGCTCCTATATTTATTTGTTATGACAGTACATGCAGAATAATTACTAACCTGCCTCGCAACGCAACCTTTGCAACCTAGCATCATGGGCTTGCTGGTTCGCAGCCCACTTATCTGCAGCTGTCAGAGAAATACAGTG
The DNA here is from genome assembly GCF_019279795.1 of Protopterus annectens. NCBI lineage: Eukaryota > Metazoa > Chordata > Ceratodontiformes > Protopteridae > Protopterus > Protopterus annectens. Next base: position 1,307,945,997 of record NC_056732.1, read on the forward strand.
ATATTTAGCCATGCCTATCCATAGTATACACAAGCTAGGTAGTTATTAACTACTTAGTAGACTAAGTACTTACTCTGTGCTGGGGCATTAGGCATCTGCCGAGACTCCTAGATCCACTGTTCCAGTACATCCCCCCTCCACTGCTTCATGTCAGCATGGTGGTGCCTGACCTGCTCACCAGTCTGGGGGATACCTGTGGCACTGGTGAGGTCATGGGCAAGACTGTCCCAGGCCTCTGTTTTATACTGTGAGCCTTGGTACTGGCCCTGCAGTAATCTCTGCTCATGGTGGTTTACCAGGAGCCATACCATGATTTTTTACTCCTGGATGTCCCAGCACTGAGCTCTAAATCGAGTGCCTTCCCCCACACCAGCCATTCTGCCTGCAGTAGGAAGCTACAACCAATTATGGGAAGTATTCCCACCTATGAGGTTTAAATATGGCCAATTTCTTGCACTGTCCATGACTGGCCAGTTTTGAAAAGGCTAAGCTATGGGCACACCTGCTTACCTGAGGTTGGCAGTGCTTAAAGGGGTATACCAATAGGCAGATTGAATCGGCTGCCCTACACTTTGCTTACACTTAACAAGCTAAGCTGTGCAGCGGTTAGCATTGCTTAACAGTTAATTAGCATTATATTTGCTTTTTGACAGTGATTTATTATTCATTACAGGTTATATATGTGTCTGGTAGCCATGATTCATGTGTACATACACTGTATGGGGTCCTGGAGACTTTTACACTTTATTACAATAACACCTCACATCTGTGCTTACTGCAGTACTCCAGTTCACATATTTATGTGATGTAGCTGGGTATACCACATAAGGCTGTATAGAAAGTCCTTTCACATGTTCAGCTTGCTTTCCTATGGAGAGGTTTGTTTCTTAAAACCTCACTCTTGTGTAATGTTGTGTTGGCTTAGTGGTTAAGTACTGTGACTGCAGAATGCAGGGTCCTGGGTTTGCAAAGGCTGGTTATTTTTTCCTGCCCAGAATGGTGGCTGATGCATACTGACTGATCAAGGCAGTTTTGAGCACTTGCAAGCAGGTTTGCATGGCTTTGCGTGAGGGTAAGCAATGAAAACAAAAAAGAGAGCGGATTTGTAGAACTAAACTCCTTTATTGGTAAGCGCTTTCGTTGGCAAAAGGTAAGCCAACTTCTTCAGACCGTCAAAAAACATACAAGATACAATCCCATGTGAAAAGGAATGCCCTTTATACACAGTGTTAGTCTAATCAAGCAATCAATTAATTAAGTAAAAACAATCAACAATAAAAAATCACAAGTAACCATTTGTTTGCTGAACCAGAGATTTGTTTTACGTAGGTTTTTCTAAAATCAGTAAACCTTAGACAATAAACTTTCTCAAGCCTAGTTTATCTCAATATTAAAAATACCAAATCACCCAGCCTTGTGATGGTAATATATTTACTTTAAAATTACTAAATTTTTAAAACCATGTATATTAAAATATTCTAAATGGATCTATTTATTCAAAAAGGCCTGTAATGCTTATCTAGCTAAGGCTTTTATTTTGAGTAAACATTTAATAGATACATATTCATTTAAACCCGGCATAATATAAGCCATGGTACGGATCTGCCATGCCAATTCTATTTCCTCGAGTTTAAGTTGCCATGGACCACCCCTGCTGTTACGGTCTACTTTTTGCAAGACAATAAAACTGAACTTATGGTCTGGGTGTTTTATTATATGCCTTGCTAGAGCATTTGTACTGATCTGCCTATCAATGCTATATTGATGCTCGTATATCCTTTGCTTGAGCTTTTGTTCTGTTTTTCCAATATAGTAACCTTCGCATTGGTTTCAGACGGCCCCATAAACTAACCCTTGGGAATCACATGTATGTCTACCCCAAATTTGATACGTCTTATCTCTGATATTAACCTTGTTAGTCACTTTAATATGTTTACATTGGGCACATCTTCCACATTTAAACATACCAGTTTGGCCTCTTAAAGCTTTTTTCGGTCTCTCAACCAAATTTTTCAAATTGAGACCTCTTCTGTATGTTATAGCTGGTGTTGTGCCCAACAAAACAAGTTTACACAACCCCACCAGTGGGGAATGTTATTAACAATTCCCAGGGAAAATAAAAGGTATTGAATGGGGCAACTAGTTTTCTAACAACCTATTCCCTAGATGCAAGCAGCATTAGGGAGATTATATGTAAAAATTGGTCTTTAATACAACAGGACAATGCATTAGTCAAAATGTTGGCTAGCTAGCTAGCTCAAATAAATATTTCGTTTGGATTATATGCCATTGTGCATGGTTACTGGACTGGAAAAGTGTGAACTTTTGTTTCTACTGGGTTGAATAACCTTTCAGTGCCTTTGGAACGCTATTTTTATTGAGCTGAATAACTTTTGTGTGCCTTTGAAAACGTCATTTTACTGAGGTCATTTCGCTCCAGTTTGTTGTCTTTATATGTGACCTTAACTTTGACCACAATGTGTCTACTGTAATAAGGAAGGCTTTCTATGTAGCACACTTGATTAGCAAAGGCATCACCTCTAGAGCAATGAGGTTATAACTCCTCTATACTCGTCACTAATCAGGCCCATAATTGAGTATAATGCCCCTTTCGGCATGTACCATACAAAGTACCTGCAGCAAATGGAGAGATCTCAGAGGCTTCTTACAAAGAAGATCAAGGGACTCCAGCACATGCCTTACACAGACCGACAAAAGTCCCTGTCACTGTATTCAGTATCGCATAGACTTCTTAGGGAGACTTAAGCCTGCCTTACAGAGCAATCTCCGACCCAAACGTAATAACTTTGCTGCACATCTGTAAATCAAACAGGACTAGAGCTACCCATTCCAGGGACCTGCATATGGTCTGCAACTTGAATAGGATGTGCTGGAGGGACAGATTTATCTCCCAGCTACAGCCACATCTTTGGAATAGGCTGCCAGTTCATGTGAAACAGAGCACTTGTATGCTGAACATGGGCAGTCATTAATAAATACAGTCCTGGGTATTGACTAGAATATCTATGGTATTACATTGTGATGAAATGGCTAGGCTTGAAATGACCTCTGGGTTGATAGCCTAGTAACCCCCTATGATCTTATGATGAGAATAGGTGCCTCACTCATAATTTTCTATGTAGTGGATTATACTCTAATATCATTAAAAAGACAAACCAGTTAAGCTCTTCTATAGTGTAAAACCCAGTTTTTACAATTGTTAAGCACTCCTGCCAAGGTTGTTAAGATTGGGTATCTCTTTAGAGAATTTAATCTGCTAGTACTGGCCAGCAAGCAACTGAGAACAAAATTCAAAATAGATTTGTTTTCACCTCCTGTCTGTGCCAGTAATGGGTCCCTGACCTTCTGTAACATAAGATAATGTGTTACACTATCTTTCTGATGGTGACTGCTAAGTGATTTATGGCTTTGAAAGCCAGCAAGACACTTAACACCTTTTTTGATTGTTTATTTTGTTCTGTATCTAAAAACACATGGAGCAAATAAAGTTCTGTGCACAACAAATAGTTATGATCAGGTCTCCAATCATAGCCCATTATTGCTTTCTCAACATGGATGCCAAGATTCACCTTTTAAGCTTCACTCTTGAGTTGAATCCATTGGAATCTATGTTTCAAACACATAATAAACCAGTTATGACTGGTGATCTGATCATAATCCTCCATGTTATATATAAAAGCAAGTGCCATGGCTAGCCAATGTCTCTAAAACAATGACATTCATAGGTAGGTGTTATTTGTTTCATAAGTTTACTTCTAAAGCTGTTCTAATTTAGATCATTCTGTACAATACTTGGGAGGCAGTTCCATGTGATAGGGGGCATTCCTCTATAGACAGACCAAATGATAGCCTTATTAGGGTAAGGACTCCCTAGTCTTGTAACCTATGTAAGTAATTGTAGGTTTTTATTGTAAACTTGATGGCTAGGGAGGTAGGAATAGTCTAGATGTAAAAGACTGAAAGTCTGTTATACCAGCAGTAAAAGTGGCTCTTGATACAATTGGCAGTGATAATCTCTGTAGTCTGAATGTAAGATGAAGGTGCTAATTTTGGTGACTTGGTTTGGTGTAGGTTTGCATTGTATGGTGCATTAAATGTTTACATATAAGAATATTGATGCCAAGGGCCTTTCTGGCCTTGTAGGTTTTTGCATTATAACCCACAGCTGTACCACCCAATGCAGCTGATTTAGCAATTGCAAATAATGTAAATAATGTAAACTTTTCATGTGTTATTATTTACATGTTTATAGTTCATATAACTGATAAAATCCATTTTTACTCTGTAGCTTATACTGTTTAAACATAAATCCCTTTTTTAGCAAAGCCAAAAACACATTTTAAAAATGTTGCCTTTTGGGGAGAATGACAGCTCCCACATATTATCACATTAATAATAAGGTCCTAAGCATGCAATCATTCATGAGGGACTTGGGCACCCAGTGTGATAGCAAACTGACTTTTGACTACCATACTGTATCAACTGTAGTGATAGCTTTCTACCTGGCCCACCTCATTGGTAAGGGTATCTTATTCATGGACAAGTTGGTCATAACATCCCTGTATTTTTCCCATGTAAGACCCATTATTGAGTACAATGCCCCTTTCGGCATGTACCTCACAAAACACATGCAGCAGCTGGGAAGACCACAGAGATTCCTCACTAGGAGAATCCAGGGCCTCAAACATCTAACCTACACAGATAGGCTAAAGGCCCTGTTCCTCTACTCAGTCTCCTGCAGACTCCTCAGAGGTGACCTCTGTCTGGCATAGAAAGCAATGTCAGACCCCACCTTGATGGGACTGCTGCATATCTGCAAGTCAAGCTCCACTCAAGTAACCCACATGCACAACCTCAACCTGGTCTGTGACATCAATAGGACTTGGTGGGACAGATTTCTGTCTCAGAGACTCCCATTTTGTGGAATAGACCCCCTCTCTACATCAAGCAGAGTACCTCATTAACCCTTTTTAAGCTTGACCTGGATAACTGGATGGGGAACAGAAAATACACCCCTGGGATTCTACCTGTGGCCCTGCTGGACAGTGGCATAGGGTGCTGACTTGTTGGAACATGGGCTAAATTTTTGGCTAGGCTTGTAAGGGCCTCAGGGCTAATAGTCTAGTGACTTCCTATTATCCTGTAATTATGTCATGTAATTGTTCTGTTGCATGTTCAATAACCATCTGACACTGTACTTTATTTTTCTGTTGAATCTCTGTAATTTGTTAATTGCTTTTGCCTGTCTGGCTTGAGTTGTTGCTAAAAATGGTCTGCAGATCAGTTCATTTATTCAGTTAGCAAAGGATAAATAAATAAATAAGTCATAAGGTGAAAAATATCACTCTTCACCGTGGCAGACTTTTGTTTTTTTTTTCTGTGTGATAGCAAAGAGTGTTACAGTTTTATAGCTCAAAAATACCTTAGACATTGATCTATATTAGCTGCTGTTAATGCTCTAGCATGGGATTAGAGCTTAATAGTGCTGCTGAATGCTTAATAAAACTTTGTTAATCACTTTCATTATGTCAGAAGTTAACAAAGGTGTCTTTCTCCTAAATTTGGAGTACAATTACGGCACCTCATGTAGTACCCAGATGATTATGATCAGGTCTCTGATCATAACCATTTTATTATGTGTCAAAGGTATGGATGCCAAGGAATTTCCATAAGAGTAAACACTGAGAGGTAAATCTAGACATACAAATTGAGAACACACAATAATCATAATTCTTTGTAGTGCATGCATCTTTATCTTCTCTATGCACGTCCAGTTACAGAAAAGTGTAGGCGTGCAAAGTGCTTTACCACCTTTGCGAGCAAGTTAAGCACTTAGAAAGTACTGCCAAAAAACATCAGAGTATCTCCCAGCTTCATTGCTTAAGAATTCAGGATAAATCCAAAAATAATGGGTGGGGAAAAGATCAAAAGTAAGTCACTGCAGTAAGGGGCAAGACAGATAAATCTACAGATGTGATTTTGGAGGATTTGCAATTCCAAAATATTCTTCTAGATGAATATACAAGGCGCGACGGTTGGTGTTTGAGCTGTGGCTGATGGATTTCATTGTCAATGTCAGCCTTGTCCTAAGGGGTGAAGAATCTAGAAGTCAGTTAGTGGCATCAAATATTTCACTGAGTTTTGATTTTAACAGTTCCTGTGTTCTGACATTGAAGGTGTTGGGATAGGAAGTGTTTTGAGCTTGTCTGATGTTCCGAAGTACATATATTTTATTTTCTTAGTGATAAATAAAAGATGTTTCCCTAAGTATATTTTATATAGGTAGTTTGTTAAGATCAGACTGGAAGCCTTTTAGGATGGATTTGTATGACTGTGCATTTGTGCACCTTGTTTAAATGAAAATTATAGTCATAAACCTAAATTAGGTATGTAGAAACTATTTCACTAAGTTGCCTTAAGTTGATCATGTGACTGATCAGGGGTTATATTTGATTGTTTTAGAGATATGATTATACAACTTGAGAATGTGCTGTGTGAATGTGAAACCACTTGTTTTTTCGTATTAAATCATTACCTCTGCATGGTTCTGGTCATGGAGTTTTGATGATTTATAAAAGACAAGCTCATTATCATAGGAAGAATATTGGCTGTTTAGAGTTGGATGAGGAAATTGTTCATGATAAATAATAAATAATAGGAGTGAAAGGATAGAGCCTTAGGGGACTCAGACATATTATAAAAGTTGATGAAACATTGTTCCTACTTTAAATTAAGAAGTAAGTCTAAAAACAAAATTTAAAATGTTCAGAACAATGAACTGAACCAAATATAGAACAATCTAGAACATAGTGTTATGAATACAAGTAGTCACTTGCAAAGTTAAGACTAAAGTAAACAAAGGAGAAAAAAACACAAATTTGTTAGTAAATTGGATCCCTATCAAATTATCAAGTTTTCTGAAACTCGAAATTCATATGGTCGGGACCATATGATAGAGTTTTTGAAAACTCAAAGGTTTTGAATGGTGATCGCCATACAGTGCGAATTGGGAAATTTATCCTTTTCCTCATTGTAGTGTGATCTTTGAGTTGGTATATATAATTTTCAGGGGGTGTGGGGGTGCAGGGGCCTTGCCCCCCCCCCTGCAAAAACATAAAAAAATGTACATTTTTGTATTTTTTTTTTTTATGTTTGAATTTTTGGAAACTCGATCATATGGTCCTGACCACATGAATTTCAAGTTTCTGAAAACTCAATCATCTGATAGGGATCCAAGAAATTATACTCAAGGCAGGTGAGTTTGTGCAGAATACAGTAAGCTGTTTTCAGTAATGCAACAACTGCAGTTGAAATTAAAGGTAAACAATTTTTTAATGCTCATTTGAATGTATTCTTCTCTGGAATATACCTAACATAACTGGGAACTTGAGGATATATGGCTAAGTAGGAAAGCATCATTCAGTGGCAGTAGTTCCATCAAAATCATCAACATTGCATAACATCTATTGTAAGGGAAAAAAAACTATGTTTCTGCAGGGGGTAATTGCCTTCTATGCCACCATACTACCATACCTCTAAATAGTCTAACTCCAAGACTGCACGACCTTGGAGATATTGGGAAAACTTCCTTAGCCACCACTGTTCAGTAGTTTTTCTCTTTTAAATAGCTCTATTTTAACACAACATGGAAATATATAGTTTGAGAATTCATCCAGGGAATTATCAAATTATCAAAAATTTTCCTAACTTTAGGTATGATTACTATTTTATTTACCGATGACCTAAACTCTTGAGGAGATTGCTTCTAGGTGATATCATTGGAAAAGTAGGGACAGACAGAGAGATGCATATAAGGACTTATGAGCAAAGTGCAAATGTTATTACAGACAAATGGTGACTAGCCATTAGGCAGTTCAGATCATACAGGGTAGGTAATGACATGTTCTCCCATTGTAGCCTGCAGTAAATAAATCTGGCTATTTAATTTATGAGTACTCATGCCTGTGCTGTAGAGGTAATGAAATTCCACTGAAGAGATGTGCTGAATGCAGTAGGCATAGTAATAGGTCTGAGTTTGCTCAGGCAAAGACTTGTGCTATCAAATGAGGTAAGGACTGGCTTTATATAGTTTATAAAGCTTCCAGTTGATCATAGTGACGCATACCTCTCAACTGTCCCTGATTTTCAGGGACGTCCCTGATTTTGACTCAAATTTTAGCTCTGTCCCTCTTAATCCCTCCTAAAACTAGTGACGTTTGGAGGAAAGGTGGTGAATTACACTTAATGAAAAATTACAATAATTAAGAGTTGTATACTTCTTTTACTTCAGAAAATGTGTATTAAATCATATGCTCTGATTCTGTCAATGTTTCAAGTTAATAGCACTAATATTTTAAAAGTGTCCCTGATTTTTTTCTTGACTTGTCCCTGATTCTGTTGAAATTTGTCCCCGATTGGTTGAGAGGTCTGATGACAGTGTTTTTTTACCTGCAGCTTGAGATTGCATTGATTGTCTAGAATACAGCTGAGGAGCTTTATAAAAAGACTCGTCAACGTGGGTTGACTCAAATGTGGCAATGTAAGATCCAACTAATGTGGCCTTGTGGGCTGTCATATTATGAAATATACTGGTTTCCGTTGCCATGCTTAACTTCTATTTGATTACATTGCTGTTTTTGTAATGAGGTGGCTCAAAGTGTCATTTACTTGTTGCTTTTGCTTATCACTTACTGTATCAATGTAGTTAAGCTTGAAAGGTATCTGCTGAGTAAATCCCAACATTGATGGGTAGTGAAGAAAGACTTATTTTTTTCACTTTTATGAACAATTATTCTTTTTCTGTGTTGGAGTAATTTCAAGCTGTGGATATGTAAGTAATAAAGTTGTTGGAGACAAAGCCTCTTACATGAGGGTGCAGAGGGGCTTGCCCCCAGAAAAAAAACACCTATTTTAAATTTTGTATTAATTTTGCATGAACACTCATGGCCTGATTACAGGTGGATCAATTATAGCTAATTCTCAAAGCTTTAATCAAGGTAAAGTATTTCATGCAGAAATATAGAAACTATTGTGTGTAGAACTAGTACATTCTGATTATAGCAGACCTCAATGAATTAGAATTTATGGCTTTGTTGGAAACTGCAGTTTTGGGTGGGTTGGTTTGTAAGATGCCATGGTCCTCACAGATGAAGGGCAGTGGAGCACAGCGTATCCCTGGAGTATGCATTTAACTTATCAAGCTGTAAACAATTGTGGATGTGCAGAAACAGGCACATGTATAGGGAACACACATTGGTCCTTGCAGTGATCTAAGTCACACATCCTCCAACTAAAGGAGTGGGTTTGAACCATAACAGAAATGACTGATTGCCAAGATGCCAGTGGGGGCACATACCCCCTCCCTGGATGCCAGGCTGATGGCCTCTGTGGACAACTCTCACATTCATGTAAAAGGTAATGAATGGGTTCAACTCCAGGGGTCAACATGCAAGAAGTTTAAAAAGCATATAGAACGAAGTATATTACAATGGTCACACATAGCTTGTGCATGGAATCTAGTAAGAGATCACATGTTAATAGTGTGGCGCACATTATGCATTACATGGATTATAGATATCGAAGGTACAGCTTAGTAATGGAACACTAATTGGTAACATGGCACTCATTAATAACACTCATTAATAACAAAGGTATCACACTAGACTATCTTGTTCTTAGCTGGCTATATTTCACTATCAAATGTGCTAGTATATTTATAACAACAATGTGAGGTCCTTTGGATGGATCTCAATGTTTGCCAGATTATGGATGAAAATATTTTATATGGGATGTGTGGATAATAACATTTTATGTCTGTCCTGGCACAAAAATTGTTTTAAAATTTTGAAAAAGATACACTGTTAGCATAACTAATCTAGTGCTGCCCAAAAGCATTAACATTCTCCTGGGATCATTCCCTGCAGGTCACAGTTATGTGACAAGTCACCGTAAAATCTATTGCAAATAAGACGTAGAGGAGAAGCAGTAAGCACTTTTGCAAGCAGGTCTTTTATTCAAGCTTAATGAAAAAAGCTATTGTTTTTCTCATGTGTGAAATTTCAGCAGATGTGCAGATTCCATATGATGATTTATCATTAGGCCACAATAACTCATTAACTCATACTTTTCCCAGGTATTTGGCATGACTGTCTGCCTTTCTAAACAGATTTGTAGGTGAATGCTCAGTTCTTAAAGATAGATGATGTGAAGGATGCTAAAGAAGTGTTTATTTATTTATATATGGGTGTTAACTACGAAGCCTCATTTTCAGTGGAGTTCAGAGAACAGAAAATTCTGTAACATATGGCTAAAAAAAAACAAAACAACAAAAAAAACAAAGTAAATGTTATTCTGCTTTCAAAATATTCATCTATGAGAACCCAGGATTCCCCGTCCGGGCTGCATAGCAATATTAGCACAGCTCCACCAGTCAAGCCATATAAATACTTATGTATAAATTGTTTTAGAGCAAGTTTTTATCTCACAGAATAAACTGAATAAAATGTAAATTGAACATCTTTCTGCTGGTTCATATACTAATAATTTAAGTCACAATCTATCATTAGGTTCAGAAGGCTAAGGCTATAAACTGTTGAGGATCTTCTTTCTGTGGTATGTTTGAGTCCTACATCCTTCATTTGACTACTGTGTGACCTGGATCCAGTTACTTAACCAGTGTCTTTGGGGTAGTTGGGAATGTTGGCTCCTTCCTGGTCTCCTTGGTTGAATGCCTAATAACTACCTATGACTCTATCTAAAAAGTATGTTTGCAGACTTTGGTTTTAGAACTGCAGCTTCTGAGGTCTGCAGAGCAGACTATTGTAATCTGAAATGCAGAAAAGAGTGACAGGTGACAAGAAGCAGCCGAGTAGGTAAGGTACAGAAATTCAGAACAGTTAATTAGGCACATACCTGTATCCTAAGCAAGTAATAATGAACAACAGGATGTGTGCTACTGCATAAATAACATTTGCCCAGGGGTGTTCCTCTACATCCCTGGAAGGGTGTTATTTACACAGTAGCACACACTCTAGAGGGCATTATTCTGCTTAGGGAATGGGTCATCTGTTAAATTATTTTGTATTTGTTTCTGTTTTTAATATTTTATGTAAAATAGTTCCACCATCTAATGCTTCAGACTTAGCATAGCATATGTAAATCTTGTTGGAGGAAGCATTTTACATCCAAAATATATTTGGTAATGATTTAATGTCTGTACACAATAATGTCAGGCATTAAAAGTTTCTCACTTCCATATGTCTCAACTCTTCAGATTTTCAAAGAATGGCCATATGTTTCTCTAATTTTTATTTTGGGCCTGTTCCTCATAAAATTTGTGGTTTGCTGGCAAATCATAGGGGGTTGAAGTCACTAAATAATGACATACGTTTGAGTTTCAGACTTCATTTCCTTCAAAAATGCATGCTAAATCAAAATCTTGTTATTCTAGAAACTTTCTAAGTTTGTAAAAGCAATATTTAAAATCTATCCTTTTTAGTGCCTCCACCCTCCACTAGTTTAGGCTTTACTGGATATCTTGAGCTAAAATGTTAAGAGGTATGCATACCTTTTAAATGTTGCGGTTGCAACTGCTCTATTTTCTCTCTCTCTCTCTCTCTCTCTCTCTCACACACACACACACACACACACACACACACACACACACACACACACACATGCACACACATGCACACGCACACACATGCACACACACACACACACACACACACACACACACACACACACACACACACACACACACACACACACACACTTTTCTATTTTTTTAAATAATCAGTTACTTTTATTTTAAACTTGCTAAACAACAAAAATGCTGCTTAGCGAGTGTAAATTAATGCTTTGATCAATGTCACTCTCACTTTCATTTATGCATAAACTCACACACACAGACATAAACACACACACACTTTTCATTTGTTTTAAACATTCTCTATTTCAATGTTACCCTCACTAAACTGCAAAAGCCCTGCTTAGCAAGAGTAAAATAATGGCATCTGTTCGATTAAATACTGTTTGCGCTTCATGGCACCTAATATGCTGCCATGGAGCTGCTGACTTGTTTCTCATTGGGTATTACCTGTACATTAACACCCTGATGGAGAATGTTCACTCTCCTGTCAGGGTGCTGATGAATGATTTGCCCATTCTCTAATGACAGGTATCAAGAATAATTATTTTAAAACTGGAAGGTGATGGAAGTTGCAAAATCATTTTCATGTTCAGATTAGAGTGAGAGGGAAAAGATCAAACCCCCTCTTTCCTTATCTGCTTGTTTTGTTTTTATTCCATTTGTATTCTAAGATTGAGATGCCACCAAGTGCCTGAAACCAAACTACAGATCACAAGATGTTATACACTGAAATTATTACACTCTCAGTAATATAAACAACAAAGTTGTCAATCTGCATATATATAGAACACAGGGGCAAAGGCCATTGAAAAGTAGGGACATATAGCTAAAATATGGACATCTGATTAGCATAAAATTTGAATACCAAATGGCACAACTCTTCCCATTTCCAGTAGGAGTGTGGGATACAGCTCAGGAGCATGTTTTAAAACAGAGTGATAAAAATGATGGAAAAATATAATTGCAGTATTAATGCAACAGTAATAATTTCTTTCAATTATTGGCATCATTAGTATGTTGTGGTTTTATGTGTACGAAACAGGTTTAAAATTTACATGTGATGAAGGGGATTACAAAATTCTGTAAAGGGGTAAATCAAACCTGAAAATAGGGACACAGCTCCAAAAATATTGTCATCCTTTTTAGGAATAAAGAAGGCCTAAAAATATGAATGTTCCTCCAAAATAGGGAGAGTTGAGAAGTCTGGTGAACAGCATATCATCCAAGTTATTGTCATGCATATACTGAAATGCATTGTTGAAATACAACGCCATTTGGAAGTCTACTGATTTTATGAAGTCAGCATTTTCCCCTTGTGACCAAAAATTGTTTGAGTTTTTTTTTCCATATGTGATTCCAGCTTTGTTAATATACTTTTGCTGTGGTTCCAAATAACTGACTGCTGAAATGGACACAGAGTTTTTTCTTGTTATAAAATGGTAGCTGTTGTTTATTCTCACACAGTGTCTCAGGTTCCAGGGATTATGATCTTATTGTGGATGAGGGTTTGTATGGTTTCCTTTTTTGTTTTAGTTTCCATTGTCTTTCAGTCAGATTTATTAGGTAAGGTGTACATAAATTACTTCACATTTTCTTTATAATCTTACCATATTTCTGCTTAGTTTCTTGCCATACTACGTGAAAATTTACATATATGTATTGTATTGTATTTCTATCCATTCTATATATTCCTTTATTGCATGTTATGTAATTACTTCAGAAGTATGTATACTTAAAATGTGATCTGTGTTTATCTTTGTTCTTACTAGCTTTTCTCCTTGGGTCTCTGCTGAAAAAGGGCTTCTAAGAACCCAGACAGACTAACCCAGTTAACAAATGTAAAAATAAAATAAATAAATAAATTATAATTCCATAGGTAGACAAAACCATATTTATTCAATATCTTTTCAGCTGTCCCAAACATTAAGTAGTTATAATTGCAGTCCTGTCTCCATCTTTCTATTTTCTTCCAAACCTTCAATATCTTTTCAACTATCCCATACATTAAAGATTTTCCTGATCTTTAGAGTGGTGTTGTTTGGAGTTTCATATTCCTGATGGGGTTACACTTGACAATTTTGTCTAAACAAGACAGGAGGGGGCAGACAAAAAACTGACATATAAAATGATCTTCAGTGATTTTTTTTTTCAAAGAAAATTTGAACATTACCAAGATAATAGATTAGGACCCATCCCTGCTGCCAGCCTTGGAATGGCATTTGTAAGCAAGTGCTGGAAACCTGGATGACCCACATATGCTAGCTATGCTCCAGTGTAAGGCCACTATTTGCAAGACGAAGATGTGAATCTAGTATGATACCATTCAAGACACAGGGAGTAATGGTGTGGATTATAAGAGGCTAGAATCTGGGAACAGAATAGTTTTTTGGGATGTGGAATGTGAGTTTATTGGAAGGATAGGAGCCTGAGCCCTTGAGGGAGGTTGAAAGTACAAGGAAGATGCAGGTGTTATTACCTCTACAGCTAACAATGTTTCTGGAACCAGACTTCTCAATGTCTTTCTCCTACTCTGGAGTTGTCCCTTAGGAGGGAGACTCCATTCAGCTATGGGGATATTCAATTGCCCCTGGATGAGTATAATATAGTTGACATTTGTGTTGCAGATGTGACTGTCACCTCAGTGCAACTGTGAGCTTTTTTTTTTAACTCCACTGCCTGTCGGTCATCTGCCCTTCTTGGTCAGTCAACACTTTCATTTTCTGACACTGGTGCAAGGGTGAACTGGAAGATGCCATTATTCAAACAGCCATGAGGAATGGTTTAAGGATTTTTTTGCTTTCTCTTTGGCCTTAATTGCACACACCTAGTGATGTGTTGGGGAGGGACATGCCATGGACTGCCTGTGGAGGACTTTTACTCCATTCATCTCAAAACATTCTCTCTCAGCAGCCTTGCATCTCCCTGTGTGGCAGTAGCTCTATTTTTCTTGGTCTCCACCAAGAAACTCACATCCACCTAATGTGCATTTGAGTGAGTGCAAATCCCTTCCATCCTCCTGGATAGATGAACAGGCTACACCTCTTCACATCTGTTCCTCCCTGCCTGGTTCTTCCAACACTGGACCTGCTCATTAAACCTTGGTCATCTAGATTGCAATGAGAGTTCCATCCTTCTGCACCACTGCCATCAGGGTTCCATCCTTCTGCACCACTGAAATCAGGGTTCCATCCTTCTGCACCACTCAAATCAGGGTTCCATCCTTCTGCATCACTAACATCTGAGTTCCATCCTTCTGCATCACTGCAGTCGGGGCTACATCCTTCTGCACCACTGAAATGAGGGTTCCATCCTTCTGCACCACTGACATATGGGTTCTATCCTTCTGCATCACTGCAGTCAGGGTTACATCTTCTGCACCACTGAAATCAGGGTTCCATCTTTCTGCACCACAAACCAGGTTCAATGCAGTCGTGAGTCACAGGAAAAACTCTGTTTTTTGTGTATATGCTCCTAAGAGCCATTCAGACTATTTGGTTTTCTTGGAGGCTGTGTAGAGTTTTGTTTTATAAGATACAACTTGTTGGCTCACTAGTTCTATTTGGAGACTTCTGCAGTCACATGGAGATTGATGGAGATACTAGCAGGGGCATAACTAGTGGGGATGGTTTACCTGATTGTAAATGGGATGGTAAATTGTTTAGTACCAGTAATGGAATGTCCACATAATATCATCATCTTCTTTCGGCTGTTCCCATTAGGGGTCGCCACAGTGGATCATCTATTTCCATTTCTTCCTGCATCTTGCTCTGTCACACCAACCACCTGCATGTCCTCTCTTACCACATCCATAAACCTTATCTTAGGCCTTCCATTTTTTCCTGTAACCTGGTAGTGTCATCCATAGCATCTTTTTCCCAATATACTCAGCATCCCTCCTCAGCACATGTCCAAACCAATGTAATCTTGCCTCTCTGGCTTTGTCTCCAAACCTTCCAATCTGGGCTGACCCTCTAATATACTTATTCCTAATCCTGTCCTCCCTCATCACACCCAGTGCAAATCTTAACATCTTTAACTCTGCCACATCCATCCCTAACTCCTGCCTTTTTGTCAGTGCCACTGCCTCCAACCCATATAACATAGCTGGTCTCACTATCCTCTTGTAGACCTTCCCTTTCACTCTTACTGGTACTCGTCCATCACAAATCACTCCTGACACTCTTCTCTACCCACTCCATCCTGCCTGTACTCACTTCTTCACTTCTCTTCCACACTCACCATTACTCTGAACTATTGATCCCAAGTATTTAAACTCATCCATCTTTGCCAACTCTACTCCTTGCATCCTCACCATTTCTCTATCCTCCTCTTTCCTACCTCTCATTCACACACATATATTCTGTCTTAGTCTTACTGACCTTCATTCCTCTTCTCTCTACAGCATATTTCCATCACTCCAGGGTTTCCTCCACCTGTTCCCTACTCTCACTACAGATCACAATGTCATCTGCAAACATCATAGTCCACGGGGACTCCTGTCTGATCTCGTCTGTCAACCTGTCCATCACCATTGCATATAAGAAAGGGCTCAGAGCTGATCCTTGATGTAATCCCACCTCCACCTTAAACGTATCCGTCACTCCCACTGCAGACCTCAACACTGTCACACTACCCTCGTACGTATCCTGTACCACTCTTACATACTTCTCTGACACTTCCAACTTCCTCATACAATACCACAACTCCTCTCTAGGCACCCTGTCATATGCTTTCTCTAAGTCTACAAAAACACAATGCAACTCATTCTGACCTTCTCTGTACTTCTCCATCAACACTCTCAGAGGAAACATCGCATCTGTAGTGCTCTTTCCTGGCATGAAACTATACTGCTAATCACTAATCATCACGTCCCTTCTTAATCTAGCTTCCACTACTCTTTCCCATAACTTCATTCTGTGACTGATCAATTTAATCCCTCTGTAATTACTACAGGTCTGCACATCACCCTTATTCTTAAAAATTGGTACCAAAACACTTTTCCTCCATTCCTCAGGCATCCTCTCACTTTCCAAAATTTCATTAAACAATCTGGTTAAAAACTCCACTGCCATTTCACCTAAACACCTCCATGCTTCCACAGGTATGTCATCTGGACCAGCAGCCTTTCCATTCTTCATCCTCTTTATAGCTATCCTTATTTCCTCCTTGCTAATCCATTGAACTTCATGATTCACTATCCCCACATCATCCAACCTTCTCTCCCTCTCATTCTCTTCATTCATCAACCCCTCAAAGTACTCTTTCCATCTGCTCAACACACTTTCCTTGCTTGTAAGTATGTTTCCCTCATTATCCTTTATCACCTTTACCTGCTGCACATCTTTCCTAGCTCAGTCCCTCTGTCTAGCTAATCGGTACAGGTCCTTTTCTCCTTCCTTAGTGTCCAACCTTTCATACAACTTTTCATACACCTTATCCTTAGCATTCACCACCTCTCTCTTTGCCATGCACCTCATCTCCTTATACTCCTGTCTACTTTCTTCATCTCTCTGACAATCCCACTTCTTCTTTGCCAACCTCTTTCTCTGTATACTTTCCTGTATTTCCTCATTCCACCACCATATCTTCTTGTCGTCCTTCCTCTATCCAGATGTCATACCAAGCACCTTTCTAGCCGTCTTCCTTACTAGCTCTGCTGTAGTTACCCAGCTATTTGGTAACTCTTCACTGCCACCCAGTGCCTGTCTTAACTCTTCCCTGAACTCCACCTCACAATTACCCTTTTTCAATTTCCACCATTTGATCCTTGGTGCTGCCCTCACACTCCTCCTCCCCTTCTTGATCACCAGCTCATCTTACAAACCACCATCCTATGCTGCCTAACTACACTTTCCCTGATCACCACTTTACAGTCTTCAATCTCATTCAAACGGGCCCTCCTACATAAGATATAATCCACCTGTGTGCATCTTCCTCCACTCTTGTATGTCACCCTATGTTCCTCCCTCTTGTTAAAATACATATTCACCACAGCCATGTCCATCCTTTTCTGCAAAATCCACTACCATCTGACCTTCTGCATTCCTTTGTTTAACACCATACCTACCCATCACTTCCTCATCCCCTCTGTTCTCTTCACCAACATGCCCATTGAAATGTGCTCCAATCACCAGTCTCTCACCCTTGGGTACAGTCATCACCACTTCATCCAACTCACTCCAAAATGTTTCTTTCTCGTCCATCACACACCCAACTTGTGGAGCATATGCATTAACAACATTCATGATTACACCATAAACATCACTCTATCCAAGGCCCTTTTCACCTCCAAAACACTCTTAGCATACTGTTCCTTCAGGATAACTCCTAAGCCATTTCTCCTCCCATCCACACCATGATAAAACAATTTGAACCCACCTCTGATACACCTACCCTTACTCCCCTTCCATCTGGTCTCTTGCACACACAATATACCAACCTTCCTTCTGTCCATCATATTGGCTAGCTCTCTCCCTATACCAGTCATACTGCCAACATTCAAAGTTCCGACCCTCACTACCACAGTCCTAGCCTTTCTCCTCTCTTCCTGCCTTTGGCCATGTCTCCCCCCCCTCCTTCGGCCAACAGTAGCCCAATTTCCGCCAACACCCTATTGGTTAACAGTTCTATGCTCCATGTTTAAATACAATGCTTTTCTTAAATGTATTTGGTATCATAACATTTTAGGCCAAAGGTCTGTGATTGGCTTTGTACTCATCTTTTAAAACCTAAGAGCTTGTATTCTGAACGCTTGGATTAAGAGGTGCTGAGCTGTTGTGTAATTATTAGTGGCTGGACAGACCTGAGAAACACAATTGTGTAGTGTCAGAGTATGGTGACTTGCTTAATAAAGGGTCCTCTGTGGGATGAGCATACAAATTTTCACCACGGAACAGCTATTTGTTCATTTGTTTATTAATTCATTTATTTGTTTTTTGCCTGGGTAGGCACATAATTATTTTCTGGCTTTCATTACCAATTATTACTTGCTCTGTAGACAGCACTACTGAAGTGTGGACCAATTGCACAACTGCACATCAGTGTTATTAAAGGTAGTGAAAGTTTGTACAGTTCATACATTACATGTGTCTACTCCTGGTTAACTAAGACTATGGATTTATACCCTTTGCTTTTTACTGCTGGTGCAGACTGTGCAACAGTGTGTTAACCATGAAGCGAATACACATCAGTACATCTGAAATTATACAGCAAAAAATACAAAAGTAAAGTTGTTCCCCACAAAAAAAACTCTCTAGAAGTATTGGAGTATTTATATAAAATGTGTTTATTTTAATGCTAAATGAAAAATGAAATTATTCCTATTGTTAATTTGAATAATATACTTTTATGCTGATTAGTTGTTTTTTGGAATATTAATACTTTTTGCAAGTCTATTTTCAACTCATAATACTGCATAGCCTTGTAAACATATGTCACAAATTGTGAACCACACAAACTTAGAGCATATAACTTATCTTTGAAAAATTAAACATTTTTAAAAATCAAAAATTAAGCTGAAAACTTTCAAGCAAATAACTAACAATAGCGTGACTTGACAGATTATGTTGAAAAATATATATATAAAGACAACAAATATCATGGCTCAAGACCTCATTAACATCACTTCAGTACTGATACAAGTCAAACATTGGGGACTGCTAAGATGTGAACTATCCCATGAATAAATACAATCTTACAAGATATGCTTGTGCAAATGACCAGAGCCTGGCTGCATACCATTCATTGCTAATGTGAATTCCTCAGATAACACTCCCATGTAAAGAAACATCTTTTCTGAAGAATCTACTTGTGGAAGCCTTTAATACTTATGATCTCAGGTGGTCTCTCTCTCTCTCTCTCTCTCAAGAGGCAATGCAAGATCCTGACACAGCAAATAGCTGAAGAATCCAGATGCTATATTGTGGTCTTATATTTTGTTCAGATAGGGGTGATTTCTTTGGGAAGGAGACAATAGTCTCACAAGGAAATGGACGGTAGAGCAAGTTAGTTGAACAGAAATGTCATTTTACTGTATAAACCCCCTGGACATTGCCAAAATTATATGTTAAAAAATGAGCAATTATATCACAATGATGTGGTCATTGGTATTCATTCATGTATTACTCTGCCTCACTCTCATCCAGTGGCCATCAAACTTGAACTACACAGCCTTTCCAAGCACATATGGGCTGTGTTTAACTCTGTGTACCTTCCCTATAAACTGGTGAACTATCAGCATCAGATTTAGAGTGCACACACAATGTGCCCTTTCAATTAGCAACTCCTGCTGTGGAATACCAGTCTAATTGCTTATTTGTGCTTTCATAAAATTAATACAGTCTATTCCTTCCAGTTTCTCTGGTATGGCATCTTACATGCTCTGTCCTGTAATTCTACCATTTTTTGAAACATCTCTGATTTACAGTCTCATACTCAACCAGCTCATCTGAATATCTGTTTAAAGCTTCTTCCATTTTTTCCAGCCTTTTGTTATTTTAGTTGTTGTACTCCTTCAATATTTCATTTATTTTAATCAGATCTAAGGACATTTGGCTTATTTCCTCTAGATAGCTGGATCCTGGAGCTTGAACTGTTTTTTTGCAGAACAACAGGATTCTTTTCTTGTCAATGTTTTCTCTTCACCTTTTGTGGTTGAAATTTCTTCTTTGCTGGTATTCAGACAGTGCACTTATTAGCTAGAACTGAAATAGGTTCATATGTGTTTTCTAGGCTAATGAACACAAAGGCCTTATAATTTCTGAAAAGTTCTGGTTCCCTAGATGAGTGTAATCAGGAGGTTGGGAGATGAAACATTTACAAGCAGAGGCCTGGGAGACGAACCATTGCAAGATGTTTATGTTCATTATAAACATAGGTGCCAAACCAGGGGTGAATTTCCTACTCCCCATCTAATTTCCCAAGTTACACTTGAATTGGGTTATGGAGGATCTCTGCTTCACTTGGATGGGGAACCTTTTCCAGAGAAGGGGTAGTCTCTGGGATACATACCTGTCTGTCCAGCAGATACTATTTATATCACAGCAGTGGTGGCTGGTGACTTCAAATTAAAGGGGGGCTGCAGAAGACAGCTGAATGGGTGGGGCCAATGGGAATGGGGTGTGACCAACCAGAAAGGGGTGGAGCTTTGCTCAAAACCACAAAACTGGAACTTTAATTAAATATGCTGCCCTGGGTGCCAAACCGTCATTACGAGAGTTCAATCAAGACAAAATGAAGTGTAGAAGAAAAAATATTTCAATGCATTGGCTACATGACAGCTTACTTAATATCTAGATGGAAACACAAAGGTTGTGAGGCATGAAAAAATAAATTACTTTTTAAATACATTACTGGAATGCCAGTCAAAATCAAGTATTAAAAAAAACAAGCAGCACTCAACTCAAACCACTTCTCCTTGTAGTGCAATTCCAATTATAATTTATATTCAGCATAATAAAATTACCAAGTAACATGCTGAAAGTAGCAATCTCTGTGATACCCCACTTGTAAAAATGTTTCTTATCCAAAATGACCTGGTGCCTGACAATGACTATCTACTTGTTTCATGGGGAAGACATGATAAAAGTAAAACATGAACAGCAAACAAGAAACAAGCTCAAGATAAATTGCTTAAAGGATTACTGCACAGGTTATGGACCACACATGATAGATTGGCATTCTGTTTAGTTTACATGTAAAGCCTGCAAAGATGACTGCAAGTCTCCAACAAATGTAATGAGCTTCTTAAAATACTGTAATCCTGTCCTTTATTACAAATACTGTCATATGCATTTCAATACCTAAGGCTTATACGTTATCTAGTTATGTAAATATTCTCTGCATGGCAACAACAAAAAAGGCTTTCAGTGTTGGTAATTCTTTAACAGTAAATATTCTCTGCATGGCAACAACAAAAAAGGCTTTCAGTGTTGGTAATTATTTAACAGTATGCTTATTAAAGCTTACTTGCATCTTACAATCTCCGACAAGCTTACCTGATGGTCATTAAAGCATTGCTACTTAAACACAGAGCAACAGGGCACTGCGACAGCATGCAATTTCTGAAGAAGCATAAATCAACAGTATAAAAATGTGACAGAAAACTAGAACATTCTGAAAAATCAAGGACAGATGAAAAGCTACTGCCGTACTTGTGTCTACCTTGGATGGGGGAATACTCCACACACTTACACTGCATAACTGCTCCTTGCCTTGCTTGGACACATCCAGAGTCACTACATGGGGGACCAGTGCAACAAGTATGTCACAATTTGAAATGTCTCTAGCTGACGGTGATGGCTCTGACACTCATACCTCTCAACCTCAGAGCAAGAAATCTGGACAAAGCCATACATAGAAGTGGGACACAGGCCCAAAAATAAGGACAATTTTTAAATATTGCTCTTATAAACTTAGAAAGATAATAGAATAGTAGTAGGTCTTGCATTAGTATGAATTTTCTGAAGGGTATGAAATCTGAAACTCATAAATGTCTGCCATTATTTTTCTAACTTCAGTCATTAATGATTTACCACTAATTTGCCAGAAAACCACAATTTTATGAAAAACGGACCAAAAATGTGATGCAAAAATATAAAATTGCCACACAATACAGCTGGGAACCTGTCAAAGAAGGGAGACCTTTTTAATATTAGTACTGTTAACTTGAGCAAATGACAAAATTAGAGAATCTACATGCATTTCTGAAATAAAAGTAATCTAGAACTCTAATCATTACAGTTATTTATAACTATAAACCCTCCACGTTTTCTTCCAAAATTGCTATTTTGCGGAGGGATTATTAGGGGGAAAGCAACATTTTGGGCCAAAATTGGGGACAGTTGAGAGGTTTGGATATTCCTAATTCTATAAAGCGATTTGCATGTACCTCTCAACCTCCTAATGCAGGAAATATGGACAAGACCAAATATATTGGGGGGAACAATATATACAAACTGTACTATAAATTGCTCTTGTATAAACTTAAGACAGTTGATAGAATAACAGGTCTTGCTTTAGCATGAATTTTTCTGAAGGTCATGACGTCTGAAACTTAATGTCTGTCATTATTTAGTGACTTCATTCCTAAATGATTTAAAAGAAAACCACAAATTTTTATGAGGAACAAACCAAAAATAAGAAGCAAAAATCTATTCATTCTGCAAAAATCTGGACTGTTGAGAGGTATAGTTCAGCCAGGCCTGTCTGAGTTTGCTGCCCTTCCTCCCTCACAAAATCATGGTCGAATGGAGCCACCCCCTGCAGCTATTCCAGTGTCCCATTCCTTGGTTATTTCACCCCATTTACCATAAACACTGTAATGTGCATATTGCTTTCCTTCTGCAATGATTTGGATTTCATTTGAAAGTTTTATTTTACATTTTACAACACAAACATTTAATAGATATCTGCTAAACAAAGCAATGCAGTCTCACAATGAAAATAGACTTAGCATTAAAACTTCTCTGCCCTTGAAACTCTCATTCATTGAAGCAGCATTGAAACCAACATTCAAAGAAAATACATTTTGCCAGTGGCAGATAAAGATTAACTTTGGTCTGTTTTCAAATCATAGGTCCCTTGCACACAAAACATACACGTGCTCTTTGATACGCCTTCCTGATTATACTAAATTACATTCCTTGTACAATACAGTACAGTTGTTAGAGAGCATTTTAAATTTATTGTTTTGAACATTTTTCCAATAAACAATGAAACAAAATGCATGCACCAACTGCCAAATTCAGAACATTTCCATCATAAAAGTCTACTCAAAATTCTACAGTCCACCTGTAACAGTATACCCAGCATCAGTAAATATGCACAATCTCTGAAGTAGTAAAAGTCATCTAAATAATTCCCACATTAAAGAAATATGTAACTAATGAAGAGGTTGCTGCTAGCAAACAACTTGATATTTCTTTGTTTCATCTACAAATAAAGTGCCTGTTGCCCTTGAGGAATAAATTGTCTATGTTGCATAAAAAAAAAATAAGCTAGTAATATTGCAATAGGGAATGGATGACAACAGGTTCATTGTTACTAGGTATCTTCACCAAAAAGGACTGCAGCATCCACCCCCCTTTACAACACAGTACAGTATCAGCAATGCATCTACCTAATATGGGAGTAGAACCCACAGCCTTCTGCATCAAAAGTACACTACCTGGCATGCTATTAACAATACAAGCAGACTCAGCATAAGCAGCACTAAACTTTAGTTCCCCTGCAGCTCTCAGCTCCTTGTAAAATCTACTCGACAGTCAGCTGTATCTCTGAACTTTGCAGCAAAGAAATCTGGAAAAAGCCAACATTTATCGGGGGGTGGGGGTGGGAGACAAAAGCCCCAAAACCAGGAACTCATTTTAAACATTGTTTGTATAATGCTGGAAAGTTGCTAGAATAGGATGCTGTGTTACCACCATACATTTTACTGCCAAGTCTTAACCCAGGACCCTGTCCAAAACAGTCAGAGAAACATACCACTATGCCAAAGCAGCTGTTTTGTGAACATAGCTCTCAACTTCTAAGCAAAAGACACCTGGACAAAGCCAGTAATGGGGGAATACAGCCCCCAAACATATTCAGTGAATTCAGTTCTCGCCATAGCTCTCGACCTTAGCACAAAAAACCTGGACGAAGCCAATAATGGGGGAATACAGTCAAAAAAATAGGGACAAATTTCAAATATCCAATCTTATAAACTTAGAAAATTGTTAGAATAAAGAGTTTTGTGTTACCATGTACTTTCTGAAGAATATGAAGTCTGAAATTCAAATGCCTGTTATTTTTATTTAACATGTTAACCAGGAAAGTCTGAACTGGAACAAAAGCCAACTTTTAGCAGAGTAGGGAGAAACACTCCAGACATATAGACTCCACACAGAAGGCACCCTAGCCAAGTTTCAAACCAGAGAATCTGTAGCTGTCAGGCAACAATCCTACCAGTGCACCACTGCTCTATTGACTTTGCCAGGAAAAACAAACATTCAGAAATCACAGATTTTATGAGGAACAGAACAAATATGAGGCAAAAATCTGTTTTTATTGACAAATGGTGGTGGGTAGGGAAGTCAGGCCCTTGCCACCTGCACTTAAGGTACAGGGTTCAAG
>NC_056732.1:1307978280-1307983280 GCF_019279795.1 Protopterus annectens
TAGTTCATTATTTGCAATGGTTTACAATAGATCCTGTTCTGCTCTAATACTGTGCTTTGCTTTTATTGCACCTGTCTTTTTAAGTATTTTGTTGATCTGTTCCCTCTTCTATACTCTCCTAGCAGTGATACTTCTTGTTTTAATTGCATTATAGTTTTCTTTATTCAGTGCTTTCATGATTGCATTTGATTTCTTTCCTGTCTTTCCCTTATTGCCCTGTATTTTTGTGATAAGAATTTATCTGTTATTAATTTAGCTGCACACTAATATATCCTATTTACTTCTGTTATATCACATGGATTTCTGTTAATAGTCTTGATTACTGTGTTTATTTGTTTTATCAGACTTCTAACATTTTGGGTCTTTTTGACTTTCTGTAATCTGTTTCGTTCATTGGTCTTAATATGACTGTCCATCTGTATTAAATCAAGCAACTCTTCCCATAGATCATTTTCTTCAAAATTGGGGGCACATTCTTTGTCTTCTGTTTCCTGCAGCCATTCTACAGAAAGTTCCAGAACATCTTCCTGTGACATATTCTCTTCAGCTGCATCCTGCGTCATCCATTGCTCTTTCATATGGGAACTCACTGGCCTATCACTCCACAACATTGATTGCTTCACAGGTGCTAACATTTCCTGTTACTTTTCCATTGAGAATGGCTAAATATTTTGTCAAGAGGAAAGTCCGCTGAACGTTTTCCATCTCCGTTATTGTGTGGCAATCATTATTTTTATTTTATTTTATTTTTATATTATGTTCACCTTTTTTAA
Source organism: Protopterus annectens (assembly GCF_019279795.1). Lineage (NCBI taxonomy): Eukaryota > Metazoa > Chordata > Ceratodontiformes > Protopteridae > Protopterus > Protopterus annectens. The sequence goes on from NC_056732.1 coordinate 1,307,979,054, forward strand.
ACTCAGATGCCATGCTTTGTTGGCTTGGATGACAATACTATCATACCTGTTTTTACAGTTTCATGTTTTGCTTTCAGGTTTACTACAGGTGCTCACATGCTAGAAGATTATGCCCACATGCTAGAAGCTCATGGTCACATTCTAATAGCTCATTCTCACATGCTGGTAGCTCATGCTCACATGTTAGAAGCTCATGCTCACATGCTAGTAGCTCATGCCTACATGCTAGCAGTTCATGCTCACTTGCTAGTTGCTTGTGACACAACTGCTCACTGTCATTTGCTTGAAAAAAACAAGTAGTCAAAATCTGACTAGCCTGATCTCCTGCTTGTGCATACCCCTCCTCACACCACACCCTATACAACTGTTTATTGCTGCCATAACCTAAACTATAACCTTACAGTTCCCACCCACTTCCCCAACCCGAGTTCTGAATCCCTTACCCTGTCAACTCTCCCTCCTCCCTAACCTTAAAGTCTATGATTGTTCCCTAAACCTCCAACCCTCTTCCCACTCCATAAACCTAAAACCTCCCTTCTGAATCCCTAAACCTAAAAAAAACCCTTCTCGTTCCCTAAATATAACCTTCTCACATTCCTCATACCTAAACCCCCCTCCCACCCCTAAACTTCAAATCAAAATCTGCCTCCCATTCCCTCCCCATGGCTACTTGCTTGAACTCATGTTCCAGTTCAAGCATGGAGAGCAGCCTACCTGAACTACAAGGTACTTGAGTCCCTGACTTTGCGACAGTGGTTTTCCAGTGCTTGAGACTTAAGCTGTTACAGTGCTCCCCTTGATTTCTTTAATGCTTCATTGCTGTGTATGAGTTTGCATTTCTTCCCATGACTTTTGTTATTTGATTATAAATTCTCAAACCATTGGAACTTACACAGGTTATTTCATTGTTTTTTTTTTATTTTATTTCCTTCACACCTGTGTTTCCTCCTTTTCCACACCCTTGTTACAAATCTGGATTTCTGGAATTCTATAGTACCTGTGTTTTTGTTGGAAGCATTTTTATCATTGTTTGCCACAAAAAACTTAAGGAATATTTCATCTACTATTGTTAAATCTTAAACAGGACTGCCTCTCCAGCACTGCACTCTGGAGCCTTTTAAGGGTGAGAGGAAGTGGTTTTCCCCTTGTAACCTGACTACTCATCTGCAGATTGCATTGTTTTTCAACAGCCTTATTGCTCATCTCTGAAAAAGACCAAATTACCTAGTGTGCTTACCTGATTAACAATACAAAATAAGCAAACAATATAATAAATATATTCTAAACATATATGAGTTATATAGTAAAGCCAGAAGACAATCCATGGCATAGAATCTTGTTTAGGAGATCATCACAGTTATAACATAATGACTTTTTTATTTTTAAGATGATATGAATTTCATGTCTTTTTCATCTAGATCTTACTATAATTTCTGATGCAGAATCAAAATGCAATTTTATTGTTAAACTCAGATATCTACAATACTGCAGAATGAAAGTCTGTACAGCGCTAACTATATCAGTATCCAAAAAACAAAGAAATATATTGAAATGATATTACCGACCTCCAGTAGCATTATAGCTGTCTGCTACCATCACCGTGACATTGTAGCGGCTTGTGATCCTCCTATCAAGCCGCCTGTCCATTAACTGAATGGCACCGGTGAGTTCTTCTACACGGAACATCGAAGATGATGGGACCTGCGGCTCCTGACTTTCCAAATAGTATGACAATATACTATTTTCAGTTTTTTCTCTATCATTATCATATGCTCTTATGGTGCCAATATGAGTACCTACAAGACAAACAGACATTGTATTTTACAATTTGGATTTTAAGAGATATCTTTGTTTCAGGAGTACAGTTTTACTGCATCAAATAAATCATCACCCTTCCAACAAATGCTGCAGGGATTGGCAATGTCTCTTCTTATAAAATCCACTGGCTACAGTGAACAGTATACTCCCCTTGATTTAATGCTATAGATACTTTCATGACAAAAGGAAGAAAGTAGCAAAGTAAAAGTTAATTTCATACACTTAACACACTGCCCGAAAAAAGTACTAAATAATTTAGAAAATCATCCAACCCTGGATCAGTTCCAGTGATGTTATGATGTTACTTGACTATTGCACTGTTACAGAAAGACATACAGACCATTGCTCATTTTTGGATATGCAGATTTTTTACCCCTGAAAAATATCTTGAAGTTTAGCTTGTAGGATTAAAACTATGAGTTGCTATTGAGCTGTAGCCTGTCCTGTAATCCTAGGTTTCACTCCCTCTTTATTTCTTTACTTGGATCAGATCAGGAAAAGATGATCTGATGAAATCCAGTTAGTGGACAAAACTCCTTATCATACATGAATAAAGCTGAGTTCTTTCGATTTTTTATTTTTATTTTTATTATTTTTAAAACGTAATAGTGACTTTTGAAGTTTTGGACTACTTTTAACTGTTGCTAAATGCTGGGTATTAGTTAATCGGCCTGTTTTTGTAACCAGTGCGGAAGCGAGGATAGTCTGCTACTCTCATGCTCTAATCAGCTATTCTTGCATCTGTCATTGTGTTTATGATAGAAACTTAAGGGATGCAAAAAAGAGAATTTGTTACTCAAATTAGGAAATATTATGGGGCAAATTAGGGAGGGATAGTTTCCTCTCTCGGCATATTTCCAGCCTATGGAATAAGTTGCCACTGCAGGTTAGACTAAGTACTAGTTTGGCTGCCTTTAAGGCTACTCCTGATTACTGGATGGGAAGACACAAATTTACACCAGGCTTATTATGTAAGACCCTCCTTAATTTGGAAGGCATGCAGTATTAAGTGCTTAACAAGGGTGACAATAACTTTTAACTTTGTCTTCTTAAAGTTGTATCTGTCTAGGCTTCTTATGGTCCCTGTGATCACTTGCCTAGTATTATTCCTGTGTTCCTATGTTTGTGATATTGTTTTTATTCACTGATCACAAAATAACATACTCATATGTGCATTTATATATCATATGTTTTATTACAGCTTACTCTGTCATGCATTTCTTACTAGGCCCAACGTAGAGCACTATCTTAGTGATCCTGAATGGTTCTGCCATAATGATGTGCTCAGGTTTTTTACTCAATAGTTCTTCCTCTGACACTGTGCTTTCTTTTCTTACATATGATATAGCAATGAAACAGTGAAATCAGGTAGCTTGTTTCTGCATTCGTATATAATAGTATTGCAAACCACTAGCGTCTTAGGCTGCCTCTGGAAACACTGTCATGTTCCTCTTTGCAGTATTCCTTTTTTAATGAATTCCTCTAATGTGTGCTAACTGGAGCCACAGCAAAAACAACTTCATAAAATAATTACTTGTAAAACAGGAAGGAGGCGGGGCTAAGTTTATTCTGACATACTTTCCTCTTATCATTACCAGCTTGGGTGGTTTCAGTAAAGGGGACTTTACAGGAAGGTGGAGGGACTACTCTGTATCTTAAAACTTCTGAAATGCAAGTTGATTTCAGATATAGTTTTAAAACTTTTGAGATGATATTTGATAAAAGGTATAAAACCATAAAATTAGTATGGGAAGAAAAGAAGGAAGGGGCCATCTAAAGTAGTGGCAGTTGGCTCCCAGCACTGTTTAAGTTACTCCCCAGGGTCTTTGATGCAACTGCTCATAATTATTTTCAAAAATTCGTCCTGGATTTCTGATTCATAGTGTGATGAACATGGCAAGACCAGTCTGGCTGACAATGAATTTCAGCTTTTACAACAGTTTTACAACAATATTCTGTGATAACTATTTTTGCTCAGCAGAATGGTTTGCAGAATTGTTTGCTGCTGAGTGTTTTCAACCTGTTTTGATACTTTTGTATTGACTGAATAGTGTGGACTGATGACATTGATTCTAGTAGATTTATTGCTGTAAAGTTGGGATTCAGCAAGAGTAACTGAAGCATAAAGACCATTTTAGTGACTTAATCTGAGTCAGACCTTTTTTATGGAATGCATATTTTGTCTTATATATGTACAAGAGAACAGCTAACTTATTATGGGGATAAATGTTTTCGTATATTGGCATGTATGCCTGTATGTATTATATATCTGTGTATAATAGCTAGGTTACATCTTCAGAAAGATGTGGCTTACAAATCCCACAGAGATCACACCATTGTATTTGCATGCATTTCCAGTGTTGTACCAAAATAAAATTACTTGCTAAGTAAAAGGACGTCAAACTCTGA
>NC_056732.1:1307988280-1308030496 GCF_019279795.1 Protopterus annectens
AGAGAGAGAGAATCATAGATATATAGATATATATGGATATATATATATATATATATATATATATATATATATATATATATACGTACACACATATACACACAGACATACATGCATATGTACATATCCATGTTTAAAAACATGAAAAATATGAAACCTATAAAGAGACGGTAGAAACAAAACCATGAGCACTAAAGAAACAGGACATGTGCATGGCAATGTTAGTAAACTAATCATTTTTAAACATTAAGGTAAATAAGTAGAAGGGAGGAATGGAAATGACCCACAAGAAAAAGTCAAAGATAAAGCCGCAGAAAATAAATGACCTGAAATAGGAAATAGTTGTTAAAGTAGCCTAAGAACACTCACTGTGTAAGCAAGTTCTACCTTACCACTCTTTACCACTCTCCCTCCCCCAATCCAACCCTTTTTTCTATGTGTACATATCTATAAGTGTATGTCACTACACTGTACACTCATATATACAAACTGCAGAGGGTAAAAAACACTCCTTGATCTTCACTTCATCAAATAAAATAAAGAACACAAAAATAGTGTTTTTTGCAGTGAGTCAAGCTACCCTGAATGCAGCCCCTCACTCCCCCTGCTAATTATATATACCAATTCTGAGAGTGCTCTACGGTAGGGAAAGACAAACTCCCCGATCCCCACCATTTATGATCTAGTACAGAAAACAAGCCATGTGATCACCTCAATAACAGCCACACACACACACACACACACACACACACACACACACACATACATGTATATATATATATATATATATATATATATATATACTCTGTATATATGTATATGAAATTACACTGTGAGAGTGTTTTCTGTCTTGTCAAAATCATGTAGTCTTTGGTGAGAACACTGTACTTTTGTATCCCTGCATTACTTGTTTCCACACAACCGCCCAGTGACAGAAACTGGTAATTTTTGATCACCCATTAAAACAAGCAGACAAAAATGAATGAATAAATAAATAAATAAATAAATTGTTTTCATTGTAGAAAAGAAATAAAGAAGTAACAGTGCATTCTGGGAAATAGGATAAGCTGTTAACAGCCTAGGAAAGTTTTATGAACTGATTGTCCTATCACTTTGCATCTGGAGCTGTACAATGTCTGATTTTCCATGATGATGAAATATAGACCTAACTGAAATATCTATGCTCTGATAATTGTTTCATTGAAAACAGTTGTACTGTATTATGTTTTACCCATGCTTGCTCTTTCTTGAACTTGAAAAGCTGTGAAAGAATCCGCACAGACAGGAGGATTATCATTAATGTCTTCCACATCAACTCTGATTTCCAGCGGTGTATCCAGTTCTGTACCATTTATATCCTTTACAAATACCGTCAGAGTATACTAGAAAGAGGAGAAAGTTAGTTAGTCATTGTTCTTGGTGATAATTCTGCCTCATATAAACACTCCTGAAGGTTTTACAATAAAATATTAATATCTGGCAAAGTTATCATCTTAACATGAGTTACATGATTATCAGATAAACAATTGCTTACACTAAGCACGACCACAGAACTATAATGACATTAGTGGCAAACATTTCATAGAAACACGCAAATATATTTATTTATTTATTTTTATAAATGAGGTAAACCTGCAAGGCACAAGTCCCCCCCCCCAAGTGTAACCCAGGAGCACTGTCTAGTTAAGTGACTTGTTCATAATTACTATGAAGGCATTGTGCACCACATAAGAATTATTGAGACTGCATAGAATTTTGCAAGTAGCATATATGATTCAGGCCTTCTGCATAAAACAGTCCCACTGAAAATTTTCTCTTAAGCAAATTATAGTTTAGTACTTGATTTAAAAATCATCCTAAATTTCTCTATAAATATGAGCAATAGAGGAGAGCATTAGGTATTGAAGATATAAGTGAAAAACATAGTAATACACTTTCAGTACCTTGTTTATATTGTTTTGAAATATATTGATGTGCAGTAGTCTTATTTATAAACCTCAGAATGCAAAATCTAATCATATAGAACAAAGAAGCTTGCCAGAGAATTCAGTTAGAAGAATGCTTTTATGCAGAATGGTTGTCTAAAGTAAAATTCATATTTTATCAGTTGTAAAATATTGTAGTTAAAACTGCTAAAGTAGAGCCAACAGAAACTCTGACATGCATGTCAAAAATGATATAGTTGTTATATACATGGGGCAGTCATAAGGACAGACATAAAGAAATTATTATGCAGGGTAGGTAAAATAAACTACTGATTAACCAAGATACACAGCTTATCAAAAAAGCACAGGAAACTGGAAGAATATGTAAGTCATGCAGTCCTTACATACAATCAAAATCTATATTCAAGTCTTTCAAGTTCATTTTACACTCAATGAAAATGTACCTATTACATTATAACTTATCCCAAGGTTTTTTAATAATATAGATTGCTGTATGAGACCTCTTTATATACTGATTATTGAACAAAACATAATATTTGTGCTATGTGACAAATATTTTATGGCTATATGCCATCAGTCCTGGTGTTTTTGAAGAAAAAAAGTACTTCTGATATCTTATTTTTTTTCTCTCTGAGGTCACTGATGTTGGATTAGTGTCATAATTACAAGATAGGTCATGTTTATGTAGATTTCTGTTAAAAGTGTAGCACTTAGTAATATAAACCATGATACTTCAAAAATATATAATGAATCACAAAACTGACTATTACACTTTTAAAGCATTTTTGCGGTGGTGGGGGGTGCTGCTGATAGGTTTACAAATGTATTTCTTAAATGACTTCACAGGCCTGAATTGGTCTTCTAAAGAAGTGAATATGAATCTCCTGTATGGGAGAAGAGGTTCAGAAGTGGCAAACTAGTTCATTGCTTTGTGGCCATTTGCCTTGAATTCCATGTTAAGAGTGGTCATCTAGTTATGCAGTTCCTTGAGTGATAGGCAGTTTAATCGGGTTTATATTAGAACACTGAATGTTCAAAATTGTGACTGCTCTAATGAACGAAAATGCTGGACCTCAAAGTGCTTTTTTGGGATCACAGTACGGTGAAGATTGGAATATTTGCCCTTTCCTCTCTTTCCGATCTCAGAGTTGGAATCTATATTAAGTGGGGGTGTGGGGGGGTTGAGAGTTCGAGGTCCAGCATTTTCGCTCATTAGAGTGTTTGTAATTTTGAACACTCAATGTTCTAATATAGACCCGTTTAATCAAGAGAAGGAGTTTATTCCATTGGTTTTGTAGCCTCTGAGATATGAAGTTGTCATGGTTCATAGTATGGCTAATTTTATTTTTTATTGAGGCTGGCCATCCTTTTGTAGTCAGGTAACCAGACAGCATTCTGCGGAAAGCGTCTCAAAGAGTAAGTAGTCTTTTAATACTCTGTATATAAGGCAGAAATCACCTCTAATAAGGTGATAACATACAGAGAAGAGAGTGAGAGATTTTCTTTTGTCTTGCACTCTAGGACAAGCATGGAATTCCTTTCACTGTCCTTGTAAGGAATCATAAGAAAATATTGTACCTTCTGTAATTCCACCAGACGGCATGTGTGTAGGTTATAAAACAGGATACCACATTTTGTAACTGATCTGATAAAGGTTGTATGGGGGGGGGGGGTTGTTGGTAATAACATCTCTGTTAGGAATCTTGATTTCACAAAAATCACATGGGCAACATCATTTGTTTTGCGGATGTCAGCAGCTGTATGGGTAACACATGAAAGCTCATTATTTACAAGGATTCCAAGGTATTTTATTATTTTCCATCAGTTATCTGTCACCCATCAATGGAGTCTAAAAGTGGCAGAGACTGCCAAATATTTGAATGCTGCATTTTGTGACAATAAAGGCAATGTAATTTCTATAGTATAAATCATATGTAATGTTAAGTGCAGTTTGAAGGGAGGATGTGGTAACAAGGACAATGCTCCTACAAGTTTGCAGTCATTTGCTTATTTGATGAGCTAGGTAGTTTATCCAGTCTTAAAATATGAGAAAAAGATGACAAAAATAAGTGTGCCAGGACAGACTCCTGAGGGATTCCATCGGTGGCTGTGGATGGTGTTGTGTGCAATTGTGTCATCAGTTATAGACCCAGAATATTATACACTTGAGTTTATGTATGGAGCTATCATGATGTATAGTGTTCAGTGGTTTAGCCAGATTGAAGCAAGTTGCATGGACAGATAAACCATCATCCAAGGTGGAAAGTCTCCACAAAATTATGAAGTTAAGCATACACGATCTAATGTAAACAAAACTATACTGGATTAGGCCATGGGGATGAAGAATGTAACATGTAGATTAATTGTGTAGCTTGAAAGATAATAGTTACAGCAAACTCCTCTAGGCTGATGTAAACATAGCAACAATTACATATGTTTTTGGTAGTAAAGTATGGAAAAGTCATCACTTTTTGTCAAATGAAAACTGTTATGAAACAGTTCATAAGCTTGCTGATTCCCCACAGTTGTGCAACACTAAATTAGGGGATGCTGGAGTGATACCCCACCACATTGGGTACAGCAGCAAGTCTTCCATGTAGGAAGCAACCTTTGTGTGTTTTTTTTGAGTTTCTTAATCTTTGTTTTTACAGCAGTTGAGTGAGGATGTGCATTTACATATTTATGTAATGTGATGGATGTGGTTCTGAGTAGTTACTGAGAGCCATTTAGATTTACTATTAATTTTACTTTTTTCTACAGACATGAAATTGATTCTTCTGGATTTTATTTGTTGGTCTTTTGATTACTGGGAAAGTCTGACTGAGCCAAAAGCCTATTTTCAGAGTTCGCTCAGGTAGAAAAGCTCCAACTATAATGATGCATAAAAGCAGTTTATGTCATGTTGACAAAACAGAAAGACAATTTCATACGAGGATTTATAAATATAGCTATGCTGTATCAAGGGGCAATGGCAAGAATTCTTTGTTCAAACATTCAATACACTGTCCTAATGGTTCCAAATTTTACTTTGTTAGGTTATTCCTAAGGATTTTCTGGGAGGTTTGTGGGGAAACTAAAATAGAACTTGAGGAACTTGCATGGCAACTTAGATTAAATGCATCAGAACAACCAGGTTGAAATTAACAGATCTCTATTTCTGCGGTGCTCAAACTCAGAGCTGCTCAAATATATGATAATTATATATAAGTTTAATGTTTTGTTTTATCTCATTTTCATATTTACATTAGATTTTAGTCATGTGATTCTTAATTAGGTCACATGACTTTGGCTTTGTAAATGATTAAGTATTCTAACAAATGGTTCTGAAGAAGTCCTATTTTCAGGGACAAAAGTGTTCAACCATTTTTATTTTAAAGCAAAATCAAAAGAGGATGAACCAAACCACAGCATGCAGCAGATAAAAAAGAATTCCGTTTAATGGTAAGCGCTTTCGCAGCACATCCAGCTGCTTTATCAGACACACAAGAAATGAAATGCCTTACTTTTAAACTAAAAACAACCAATAAAATCATTTGTTCAATTACACAGAATAATAAATGCAATCCTTGTTTAAAGCCATATACAAAAGCATATCTATAATCATTTTAAAAATGGTCATCTAGGCAGTAACATTTAGAAACATAAACAGATTGCACATAAATGTGAACGATTTTAAAAATAGTAAAAAAGTAATAAAAACAGTAGTCATCTGGGCAGTCCCCTAGCCTGTAAAACTGGCTTTACAGAAACTTTGTCATTAATGCCTCTGCCCATGCTAACTACTATGTGGGCTGAGGGATGCTTTTATACATAGAACTGATAGTGGCAGGAGGGGTACTTTCCCATGTAAAAAATGTAATTACTGTGGACACTTAGACACCAGTAGCAAGTTTACTCACCCAGACACTGGTAAAGTAGGGGAATTTAAGTTAAAAGCAGACTGCAATACAACTGACCTGGTCTATCTGGCTTACTGTAGTAGATGCTATTCATTCTACATAGGGAAAACAAATTGTATGTTAAAAGAATGCATGAGAGAACATCTGTATGATATAGCCAGGGGTGTTGAATCCAATGCCTTAGCCAAACATGTAGCCACACATGATCATACACACATATTTAAGTCCACGGTGATGGAAATAATCCCCAAGAATGAAAGAGGGGGAGACATCAGAAATAAAACAGAGACAGCAGAGTTAGAATTGATTATAAGGATGAGAGCTAGCCTGGGCAGAGGCAGTAATGATAAAGCTTCTATAAAGCCAGGTTTACAGGCTAGGGGACTGCCCAGATGACTACGGTTTTTATTACTTTTTTACTATTTTTTAAATCGTTCACATTTATGTGCAATGTGTTTATATATGCTTTTGTACATAAATGTGAACGATTTAAAAAATAGTTCACATTTATGTGCAATGTGTTTATATATGCTTTTGTACATGTCTTTATACAAGGGTTGCATTTATTATTCTATGTAATTAAACAAATGATTTTATTGGTTGTTTTTAGCTTAAAATTAAGGCATTGCATTTCTTGTGTGTTTGATGAAGCAGCTTGGTGTGCTGCGAAAGCACTTACCATTAAATGGAATGCTACCTGCTGTGGTTTGATTCATCCTCTTTTGTTTTTGCTTTATTCTTGTTCAGTTGATTTTTATAAAGTTGAGCAACAAGTTAAAATTAATTTGAACAGAAAACAAAAGAAGTTAATTAGAGATCAGGTGGATTATACTAATCACAAATTATCTACACCACATTCTTGTTTTTCTGCATTATTTTATTTTACTGTCACTTTATTTTAGAGTTGCAATGTGTTGTTTTATCTTGGTTGATTAAAAATACTTTCTATTCATCACCCTGGATGGCTGTTTGCTTGTTCTCATTTTTGGTGGCTGATTTATGCAACTTCTCAATTGGTGAAATTAATTTCTGATGGCCCTGCTGCATTCAGCACTATGTGAGGCTATGTTTTGCCTCTAGATTATGTTTGGCTGCACATTCACACACTGGTAATACTTTCTTTGGTCTCATCTTTTCAGTATTGCACTGTCAAACTGCTCATTGTCGGACCACACCACTTTCAGGGATTCATCAGGGTTTTTTAAAAATGGATATGAATAATGATATTGGCTTCTTTTCTAATAATAGTTTGTCCTCTTCAACTTCAGGGGGCCTCACTCAGTTAATTGCCCTTTAGACTCAAAAGTGTAAATACATTCAAAATACTTTGGATAAATTTATTCACCCCTCTATCATCCAACAGGCAACTCATGGATGGCTCTGTCTACTTCCAGTGGTATGGATCAACACAAGCAAACACTTAACTCACTGGAAAATGGGCCAGGGGCTAACCACATTTGTAGCAATTACAATAATAATCAAAGTTAGCAACAGATTCATAAATCTAGATTTTTTTAATAACACAAACTTTCAAAGATGGCTCCACAAAGACCTTCATTTTTTCTGTCCAGGATGCAACACCAACTTATAGGAACTTCCAGGATATGCTGAACATTTTTGAACATAAGCTTAACAAGGTGCATAATCTTCAGATAGATAATTTGTATTTGACTGAATGTATTAAAAATAAACATGTTCTAAAAGGCTACATTTATACAAATTTCCCCATGGACTTATTGTGGATTCTAATGAATATTTTGAATTACTAGAACTTTTGACAGACTATAGCTTATGCACTTTATTATTAAGTTAAACATTTCTAATACTACAAAATTACTTGATGAACTGAACATTTTGAATGGTGATATCAACAAAGATTTTTTGTTTTAGCACAAAGTTTCTAAATATGACAACATTTTTTATAAAGTTGAGCAACAAGTTAAAATTAATTTCAACAGAAAACAAAAGAAGTTAATTAGAGATCAGGTGGATTATACTAATCACAAAGCATATCCCCTCCCCACATTTTTGAGTTCCACAATACATACAGATATCTACACATGAGAGAATTGTGGGTTCAGGGAATAATGTGCACCCAGTTATTCATATACAATATACAATATACAGAAAATACATTTCTGCAAAAATCAAAATGGAGGCATGACAGCTCAAATAAAAGCATTTATTAGGCATGCCAATGGCCAAATATATGGCCACTGGCATGGAAAAGTGTTTCAATTTTATAAAAATATATTTTTTCTGATCTTGGCCATTTAAGCATAGGGCAGTGACCCACAAACGGGATCATGCCAAAATATAAAAAAAAAGTTGAAAAGGCAATTTTAAGTGAAATATGCATTTTGCCATGATAGTCTATGGCATGTAGAATCAAAACAATACCAAAGAACAGTGGTTGCTAAGGGGAAAGGCTCTGGTGTAGTGCAGTAACTAGGGATTAAGGCAGTGGGGTATGCTAATGAGAGAAATTTACTGAATCACAAAAAGATTCTAAGTGCCAAACTGCACCTAACCATGTAGGTGCTATAAGGCAGTAGTGTAAGCAGGAGAAGCAGGAGACATGAAAAGGGGGTGTGTCATGGTTGGTGTAAGCATATTGGAGCTCCATGGCTCCCAGATAAGCTTAGCTAAGCACAGCTAAGCAAGGGGGTGAGTCTGAGGCTGTATTGACTTATTCCATGAAATGAAGAGCATGTTCGTATCCAGGGAGGGCCATTTCTCAGTTTTTACATTATCTAAATGGGTTTGCGTGGTGTGCACTGGGGTCTAAAACAAAACAAAAAAAAAATGGAAATAGCAGGACTGTTTACATTTGGGCACCGAGTTTGCACTGCGTGCCTCAGGGCTTAAAAGGGGCAGAAATGGGAAGGGGAAAAAAAAGGAAAATAGCAGAATAAAAGCAATCAAGTACAAATAACATAGCTGGCAGGTGGAATGCATCATAGTCAGCCAATCATACAGGCAGCATCTGCAGCACAACAGTATAAACTATGGAAACACCTTACAGTCTGTTTTTTTCCCACAAACTCTGCACCATTGGTGTACACATACGGAGGAATTTTAACCGAAAAAATGTTAGGGGCTGCCATTGCTTTGATCCATCAATATGCTAGAGGCTGAGGGAGGTGAGGAGGATAATGCTGACAACCACCACAGACCAAAGAGAAGAGTGTTTAGACCCAGGGTAACTTACCAGGGGCTACATGATCTGGAGATAGTAGAGTGCTACAGGGTGGACAGAGACATATTTCAGCAAATCATCGAGCTGTGCTGGCTTCAACTCAGACCCAGAGCCACAGAGAGGAACCCATCCCAGTGGATACCAAGGTATGTGTAACCTTAAGAATACTAGCTACAGGTACTTTCCAAAGACCTACTGGGAACATCATGGGGGTCTCACAGGCATCCACATCCAGTGTACTCCACCAGTTCCTGGATGCAATCCTACCACATGGCGGCGAGCACATTTACTTCCCAAACACCTGTGAGGACAGGACCAGCAATATGAATCTCTTCCACCATGTAGCAGAATACCCGGAGGTACTGGGTGCGATAGACTACACTTACATCCACATCAAAGCACCACCCGCTGAACAGGGTAGGGACTACAAAAACTGCAAGGGCTTCCCCTCCATCAACTGCCAGGTCATGTGTAATGCCCATGGCATTATCATGAATGTGTGTGCTGGCAGCCATGGAAGCTATCACTACTCCCACATCTGGCATTCATCACAGCTGTTCCAGGCATTTGGCGGTGGGAACATCCTGTATGGCCATCTGGTGAGGGATGCTGGCTATGCACTGGAGCCGTGGATGATGACACCCATCAGACATGCACACACACTCACTGAATAACTCAATGAGATTCATTATCTGATGGTATTGAGGTGGGATTTGTAATATCACATCACCTACCTTTGTGTGTGTGTGTGTGTGTGTGTGTGTGTGTGTGTGTGTGTGTGTGTGTGTGTGTGTTTGTGTCTGAAGGTCTAAGTATTATGATGCCTTACCCACCCAGTGCACTTCTCATTGCCTTACTTTACAACATCTGCTAGGGTCAGTCACCTTAGGAGTACCTTTGGACTGGCTTCAGTCCTGTAAGCTCCGTAGCACATGTGATAACTGTGTAACACTATCATACAAATAACTAGATCAGGAGGGGTTCTAATCACAGTCCCAGAATATGCAACAGTGGTTGTGTCTGGGTGTGTGTGTTTGTGTGTGTGTGTGTGTGTGTGTGTGTGTGTGTGTGTGTGTGTGTGTGTGTGTGTGTGTGTGTGTGTGTGTGTGTGTGTGTGTGTGTGTGTGTGTAGGAATAAGTGTTTTAAGCTCTGTGGTGTGTGTGATAACTGCATAACACTATAGTACAAATAACTATTTAGGTATGGGTTCTAATCTCAGTCATGGCAAATGTTAGTGTGTGTGTGTCTGTAGGTTTAAGGTTTTGAGCTCATTCACACTCAGTACACTTCCCATTGTCTGACTTTAGCAGTCCTGCTAATGTCAGTCACTTTACTTCCCATTGTCCAACTTTGGCAGTCCTGCTGATGTCAGTCAATTTAGAAGCACCTTTGGGCAGCCCTCAGCCCTATAAGCTTTATGGCAAGTGTGATAATTGCATAACACAATAGTACAAATAACTAGTTAGGTAGGGGTTTTAATCCCAGTCCTGGCAAATGTAAAGGTAGGTGTGTGTGTCTGTGTGTGTGTGTGTGTGTGTGTGTGTGTGTGTGTGTGTGTGTGTGTGTGTGTGTGTATGTGTGTGTGTGTGTGTACACTTCCCTGCCCCTCTTGCAGCCAGTCTGATGTCAGTCACCTCAAGCAGTACCTTTGGGCAGACCTCAGCCCTATAGCCCCCCTGTGACTGTGACTTGTTAAATAATTGTAACACAAATTTAAAATAGTTAAAGGGTTCTACTCTCAGTCCTGGCAAATGTAAAGGTGCGTGTGTGTGTGTGTGTGTGTGTGTGTGTGTGTGTGTGTGAGAGAGAGAGAGAGACAGTGTGTGTGTGTGTGTGTGTGTGTGTGTGTGTGTGTGTGTGTGTGTGTGTGTGTGTGTGTGTAAAACACTGTAGTACAGATAGTTAGTTAGGTAGTGGTTCTAATCTCAGTCCTGGCAAATGGGAAGGGGTTTGTAGGTTAAAGATTTTGAGCCTGTTCACACCCAGTACACTTCCCATTGACCTACTTTAGCAGTCCTGCTGATGTCAGTCACCTTAGAAGTATCTTTGGGCAAGCCTCAGCCCTATAAGATCTGTGGCATGTGCAATAATTGTGTAACACTATAATACAAATAACTAGTTAGGCAGGGGTTCTAATCTCAGTTCTGGCAAATGTGTGTATGTGTGTGTATGTGTAGGTTAAAGTATTTTGTGGCCTCTCTCACCCATTACATCACAAATTGCCATACATTACATTGCTCTAACTGTAGTGTACAGGGTCCTGGGTTTGAGACTTGGCAGAGCTGATTATTTTGCTGCAAGGCAGAACAGGGGCTGATGGAGACAGAGTGGTTAAAGCAGTTTTAAGCAGCTTTAAGCAGGTTTGAGTGGGTTTGCATGATGCTAAATGATGCCAAAATATGGTTACCCGTAGAGATGCCTAATCCGTTTTGGCTTCACTTAGCATCATGCAAACTCACTTACTCTGGCTTAGTGCCGCTTACACCTGTGCTAATTCCTTTAAAGGAAAAGAAAAAGGGGTTATAGGAAAGCGGTGAGAAACGGGCATGCAAAGAGAAAAACAATATGACAGGTAGCTAGGAATGTGCAGGACGGGTGTAGGGAAGGTCCATAGCTGTGCATTTCTTAGACAGCAACAGCTGTACATTTGTACAGAATTTGGAGGAGAATTTGGACATTCAAATCACAGAGAGAGGAGTGAGGACAACAGAAATGTGTCAAGCCAACTGGACCAGGTTACATGTGTCCAGTCGACAGCTGTGCAAAATGGATAGCTATGTATGGGGTAATAATATTTTGGGGAACAGATGCCCTTTTTTCCTTTAAGGTGAGTGTTTTGTTGGGGAAGGATTGTTAGTATGTCTGAGGAGATAGGTTGGGTAGGGAGACAGACAAGACACACAGGACAGCAGACAGGGGTGGTGTATGACACATGTGGGGGGTAAGCACCTTAGATGGGGAGGGTGTTTGGGAATCAGATGCCCATGAGCCCCCATATGGATATGGTGGGACTGACACCCCCACCTGCAGCCAGTCATGACTGCACCTTCAAAGCCCAAATGGGGCTATTGTCCTGCACCTCACATACATATATCTCATACAGTAGAGGACCCCAAACCAATCTTTGGGGTACACCACTGGGTATGAATGTACTATTAGAGGTGGGTTCTATTACTTTGAGTGGCTACTATCATTGGGCCAGTTACCTACCCATCTGGTCACCTACAGTTTGGTGCCTAGCTGTGTAGGCTTATGTATCCTGTCCACCTGGGGATTAGTGTGAGAGGATTGTGTTAGGTGAAGCTAGGCATTGTTCACCATCTTCCTCTCATCCCTGTGTTTGTTGACCACTGCAGAGAGGTCAATCAGGTTTCACAGGTCTGATCTCCCTTTGACAATACCATAGTGTGTGGGCCCAGCCATTCTGATGTTGCTGATGTCCCTGTTTATAATGTTCTCGATATCGCCTCCCATGCCCTTGCAGAGCAAGCTACTTAGGCTGATGTGCATCATATTGGCTGGGTTGGTGGAATGCTCCATCTTTCAGTATAGGGATGGTAGTGGCTGTCCTCTGTGCAGGTGGAATGACATCGGTGCTCAGGCTGTGGTTGACTACAGTACAGAATGGCTCTGACAGGCCATGCCTGTGTTGATGTGGGATGCAGCCAGGGATGGTATCATGATTAT
This sequence comes from Protopterus annectens, assembly GCF_019279795.1. Lineage (NCBI taxonomy): Eukaryota > Metazoa > Chordata > Ceratodontiformes > Protopteridae > Protopterus > Protopterus annectens. The sequence continues at coordinate 1,308,001,010 of NC_056732.1, forward strand.
GGAGACCTCTGTGCATTGGCTTTGAGAGGGTACTATGAACCTGCTTCCTGATGATGAGGGGAGGGGGCAGGTGCTGTACATGCACTTGTGTACCACTGGGGGGACAGGGGGTGGTGTTTTCACTTCACCTGTCTGCAGCTGGTTGCCTATATGTGTGGCATATGTGCCTGTGGTGTTATTGGCCACCATTACAGAGTAGATATGTGTGTTGCCTCTGGAATTGCAGGCACATGTGTGGAAGGCCTAGTGATTTGCCTTGGTAGGTGTGTCTGATTTGCACTCAAAGGCAGCCTTAGAGTACATCACCTGTGCTATTATCTGCTTGTACAGACCAAGGTGACATCTCTTCCAATGAGGCACCTGTTCCTTCTTGGCTCGTCCAGCAATTATTCCACCTATTATGGTATTTGTGTATTGCTGCCATCCACCACAGGCATTTACCCTACCTTGAGGAGGATGATGTTGTCCTGTCAGGTACTGCTGAGTCCATGCAGCTATGTGGGTGCCCACATAGTATTGTGGTGTGGGCCTGGACACTGCTACTAGTTGCAACAAATGGGACATTGGCTGTACAGCTACTTCTACCTACTCAGAGGGGATTTGTAGTCATTTGTGTACAGTTCATTATGTTTGACACTGTAAAGGTGGGGGAACAGGAGAGATGGTGACCTGAACAGTGATGGCTATGTGGTCAGATATTACCATGGAGGATGGCACTATATAAGTGCTACAGTGGCTACTCACGTTGGTTAGAACCAGGTACATGAGACTCCCACCTGCTTTAGGAATGCTGACCGGCTGATCCACTGCATTGCCATTGACAAAGCCAAGGAATCTATGTGCGTTCATGTTCCAGTGGCATAGGTCAGGCACACTATGGGTAGGTATTTGAGGTCACCCAGGAGCAGGGTACATGACTGAATCCTGACAGATTCCAGCAGGTCACAATAGGTGTGGTGGGTGTCCATAATCATGTTTGGAGGTCTGTAGCTAGCTATGAATTGAGCAGGTGTTTTGTCAACTGTTAACTGCACTCAGGATGTCACCCATGCGACATACTATTTGTCCAGCCTGGAGGTGTTTATGTGTATGCTAATGTTCAACATTCAATGTCCTGTGGCTTTGCAGGACTCCATTTGGGGTCTACACATATGGTGGGATGAATGACCTGGCGAGGTTGGTGTGCTCTCCACAGCTAGAAAGCAGGTGTCAGTGATTGTACAAATGTCAGCATCCTAAAGGACAAGGTATGTTTGCACTGACATGGGTGTCATGGTAAGACACCTAGCTCCTGTTAAAGCAAGAGATCTGCACAAAGGCACACATCAATGGTAGGCAAAGGCCAGTAAACAGTGTCACTTTATGAATCTAGCTGAAACACAGTTGCCCACAAAGACAGTGTCACATTCGTGTACTCTGCAGAATATGACATCTGACAATGAAATGTATGCTAATTTGTTATGACTTCAGTCTTTAATGGGTTGCCAGTGATGTGCCTGACAATACTCAACTGTCTGAGGCATTGGCTACAAATATGAGGCAGACATGTGGTCAGTCTGCAATACTCTGGACAGTTGTCAGGTATGGGCTCAGTATATCACATACAGTTCAACACACACATCTGCACCCATCATGTAGTATGCACATATCCTATGTACGTCTCTTACATTTGTAAGATAAGCATATGTATCAGAGTAGCATTCACAGGTGACATATGAGTAATTACAACATCCCTGGTAGCTGGCCTACCAGTGACACACTCAGTATTGGACAACAGAGATCCCAGTAGTAGTCATACATGAGCTGACCTTTGCTGGGGTGACTGGGGCCAGAGATGTGCTCCATGTCAATGCAGGCAGGGCAAGCATTAATGGCCATAGGTGATGGACAGCAGCATTTGAGTCCAGCAGGTCTTGTTGTGGCCTAGTGTTTAATGTCCCATTTGACATCATTACATCCCCCCTTCTTCATTCCATTACATGCTTACATGATTGACATACCTGTTATAGTGCTCAGGAGCTCCCTCACAACAATGAAAATGGTTAGGTTTGTGTAGTCACAGTCTGTCTTTTTGTAGATGAGTTGAGACCTGTGTTGCATAGGCAGCAGCTTGCATTTTGTAGGTACTGCTCATGAGCAGGTGATGTCCTGTGCACCAATCGGTGTCTCCCACTTGCTAATTTCATCCAGACCAGCTATGTTGTCTTACCATTTGCCAGTGCCATAGCAATGCAGTGCTATAATTATAGCCTTCATGTGTGCCTTGCCCATTTTCCTTCCCTGTGTAGAGGACATTATGGAGGTGTGGGGGCTATAGTTTCAAAGACAGTAGGTGGGAATACCTCTCAAGAGAGGACATGTGGAGACAGCCCAGCAACATGGGGGACAAAGTTCCAGAACTGGGTACAGATTGTAAGTCAGCAGTGCTGTTATACACATAGAGGGTTGCTAATTTAACAGGGTTCAGCTGGACATGCATTTTCTGTGTGACTTGATGTCTGACAGTGATATGTCTTTGACATACCTCTAAACTGTTCTGATGTCCACACACTGCCCAGGGGTTTGCTTGTTATATTTGGTCTGTTCCTCAGACAACATCTGTTTTTGTTGAAGCAGTGAGATACTGTGAGGATTGTGGTCAGAGTAACTGTTGACATCCATTGGTATTTCAGACATCATATCCTTCAGGGATGTTATGTTATGTTACAACAAAGCCTGTAACACTGCCAACTGTTTCAGTTTGTAATAACATTATGTGAGATATGCCCCTCTTTCCGGCCCCCTATCCCTCAAGTATGTCATGCTTTGTCCAGCTGTCTTGCAGTAAGAGGGTAAGGGTATGTGATAATATTATTTATTGAATCCAGTCAGGATCTCACCCCATTGACATAGCAGATTCCTGGAAGTGGTATGCGGCAGTGGCCATGAACATGGTCTCACACCCTGGACATTCTGTGCAAATCTGTACATATGGGAGTTATGTATGTCTGGCCATTGTGAAGCAACTGCCAAGATTGTATAGCAGTGTTGTGTGTAGATGTTTTTTGGCTGGGTAGGGGGAGTAGCAGATGTGACTGTCACAGATCCTTTTTCTATCTGACTATGCATGCTGCTTTGGCTGCTGGTGGTCTCTCCAGTGAGTATGTTTGTTGGAACAGACTGAGAAAGGTCCTGAAACACCTCAGGATTCCCAGTACACTGTGAGCTGGGCCAGCATCTGTCAGTGTATTGTGTGACTGGGAATCAGCATATGTTTGTTCAAATAGTCATTCTACTCTAGAGTTCATTTGGGGTACTGGTATGTTACTGTGACTGTGGTGCAAATGGTTGTGGGTGGACATTTATGCACCACTATCTGCTTTTCCCTACAGTTCCATCCATGTAGTGCATGATATATTTGGATATACATGGGTAACTGACCAGAGCTGATTTGGGTTAGTGTCATGTTGATCTTACTGTGGTTCAAAAGGTGCTGGGTGACATGGTTGGCAGCTGTCTTGGGTTTTTCCATTCTGTTACATTACTGCGGTCATACCTCTCCACTGTCCAGATGTCTAGACACAGTCCTGATGTCTGGCTGGCATTGTATGTAAAAGCACACCATGACACTCTAGCAGACTTCTATGTGTATGACAGCCATATTTCAAAGATGTCACTATTGTTTGTCCTTTATCCCCCACCTCGTTTGTCAGGCTTTCTGCAGATATGTTGCAGTAAGAGGTTGGTTATCTGTCTATATATCTCTGTATGACACAAAAAAATGTATATATATAAATATATATATATATATATATATATATATATATATATATATATATATATATATATATATATATATATAAATATATATATATATATATATATATATATATATATATATATATATATACATATGTATCATTACTATGGATGTATAAATCCCCTTATGTTGAATGACTGTTGTGCATGATATGTTTGTAAAAACATTACAAATGCCTAGAGCTCAGATGGTGCAGAGGTGTGTTGCTGTGATTGTTGTGCACAGGGTCCTGGGTTCCCAGACTAGGAAATAATTACTTTTCTTCATTAATGTTAAATGACCAGAATGAATGAATGATATGTTTGTAAAATCATTACAGACTCCCTCAGCTCAGATGGTGTAGTGATACTTTGCTGTGATTGTAGTGTACAGCATCCTGGGTCCAAGACTTGGCAGGGTTTATTATTTTGTTGCTGGGCAGAACAAGGGCTGATGGAGACAGAGTGATTAAGGCACTTTTAAGCAGTTGTAAGTGGGTTTGCACAGTTTTGCATGGTGCTAAGCGTTGATTAGACACAGTTAAATAAACCCTCTTAGCTTCACTTAGCACTGCTTAATCCCACTGACACCTGCGCTAATTGTCTTTAAAGAAAAGAAAAAAGGGTGATTGGAAAGTGGTGAAATGGGGGGCAAGCAGAGGATAAAACATTATGAAAAGCAGCTAGGGATGTGCAGGACAGATGTAGGAAAGGACCATAGCTCTACATTTCTTCGGCAGCAACAGCTGTGCATTATATGTATAGAATTTGGAATTTGCAGCCTCACAACCCATAGGGAGGGGTGTTGGCAACAGACATTTGCAGAGTAATCAGTGGGTTGATTGATTAGTTTCACCATACATAGGGGTGAAATGTAGAGCTATGTATGGGGCAATTTTTTTGCGAGACAGATGCCCTTTTTTTAAGGCGAGAGTGGGATGTTGGGGAAGGGCTGTAGGTATGTTTGGGGAGGTAGGTTGGGTGGGATAGGTTGCATTTGCAGACAGACAAGACAGCAGACAGGGGTGGTATATGACACATGAGGGGGGTAATCACCTTGGACGGGAAGGGTGGTTGGGAATCCGGAGCTCATGAGCCCACAAATGGATACAGGGGGACTGAGGTCCCCACCCATGGGCAGTCACCAGTGCTCCTTCACAGCCCCGATGATGGCTGTGCTTGGAGCTGGACAGGAGGGGCAGCCTGCCCCTCGAGGTGCACCAAGCAGCCCTCAATCTGGTGCAGCTGCCCACCCAATTCTGTTTGGATGGCACTGCACACCAAACCCCAGACCTGACTGCGGGTGACAGGCTCCTGTCCATGCTTGCTCCAGGGGGGGACAGGCCCTGTCCCCTGAGGTGGTTCCACCCAAAGGTTAGGCAGGACCAGCAGATGAGGAAGGCCCAGATTGGGTCGCAGACATGCTGGGGCCCAGTGCCATGGCCAGATGAGGTGAGACAGATGGATCCACTGAGATCTGTTATGGTGTTGAGGTTTTAAAGAATATGTTGGTTAGTCATGAACAACACATTTCCAGATTAGTTATAACAGCATGCATGGGTATTCCAGTTAACCCCATAAAACAGATTTGGAACAGTTGCATAGCAAAATGAACACATGAATAAATGGAACAACAGTATGCATCATAATAGCATGCCAGTAATATTGACAGCAACAGGCCACCAACAATGGTATTTGAACAAGGTATGTTAACATGCAAACAATCAGATATATGAACAATAATTTAACACAAGTCCCAACATTAGGTTTGGAGTAAAACATATCCATAGTATATGAATTTTAGTACTGATCGAGATGAGGGGTGGGGGGAGAGACATAAAGTCTATTAACAACTGTTTATGCTTCTATTTTCCACAACAGTACTGCTCAATACTCTATGGGTCTGCTCTCACTTTACATCTGCCTATGGCCCATAGCTTCTGTAGCACAAACATACCAATTAATCTGTCAGCCTGGAATGGTATGGGGCAAACTGTGACAACTCTGGGTACATGACTAGAGGGGACTCGTAAATGCCTGGGTTTCAGATCTGGCACAGGAGGGCTACCCTGAAGTGCTGTTATGTGAGTATGCTACTGCCATATTTCAACTGATTTCCTATCTGTGTCCAGGGTTATTGGCAGCTGTGACCACCAGCCATGACAGCGAGACACTTGAGAGACATGTATCAGGAAGAGTGCATATTGTATGTACCTATCCTGCTGTCATTTGCAGGCATGTGGTGGGACAGCTGAGCAGTTGTACACAGTTTATTAGTATACCCTTCATACAGCTACTGCTAATATTTTCTTACCTGTACAACCTGTGGATATCTGTCAATGCTACCTGACTGTTTTTACATTTATTCCTGATTCATTGTGTGTAAATATGCACACATCTTAGTAGCATTCCCTAGAATCAAGCCATGTCTGTGTGTGCAAAGTCAACAACTAAGCTATTTCTCATCACACTGAGCTATTGGAGAACTGGTGTTGCTAGTTTCACTGATTTCTGCCTAATAGTCTCTTGGTTAGACAGTCTGAATTTGTAATCCTGTGATGCATGCATGACAGATAGTTATTGCACTGTGCATTCATCCTTTGGATTACTACAAACTGGAAAGCATAGGTTAACACAAGGCAATGCTGGATGGAACACAATTTAAAATTTTACACTTTATTATTCAGGGTACAGAGTTTAGTGCAGTATATATTTCACATTTCAGTTATATCTTGTTTTACAGCTCCACCATCTATGGTTTTCTTACAGCAGGTTCACAGAAGAAGCTCAGTTAATGTATACTGTCACAACCACATTTGCTGTGAAGAATCTGTATACATTCTAAATGTCTACAACAACATACCAGAATAAACACAACAGTTGTTTTTTGGTAGTTTTATTGCACATCAATATTAGTCTGTCAAACGTTTTTATTTATTCAGTTCACACAGTAACAGTATACCTACTAGCAGTAAGCACTGTACTCCTTCTTAGCTATTTGAACAATATACTGCAAAATAGAGTTGTACTCACCAGCCTGTCAGCACAACCTCAGCAGTCTGTCATCATGGGCTTCAATGTTCATAGCCCTCTCTGCTGCAGCTGTAGGGGACAGAAACAAAGATTATGTATACCTGTCTATCACATTCTGAGGCTAGTATTTGCTACAACCTACTTGTAAGTAATACTTACTCACTACTGGAACATTCTGTGCCCGTGCATCTTAGATCCACTGGGCCAAGAGTGCCCCCTTCCTCCGTTTAGGAAAACATAGTGGTGCCATACCTGCTCACCATTTTGGAGGTTGCCAGTAGCACTGGTGAGATCACGTGTGAGATGGTCCCAGGCCTATGTTTTTGTATTGTGAACCCTGGTACTGGCCCTGCAGCGGTCTCTTGTCATGGTTTTTGACAAGTAGTCCAGCCATGACCCTGGACTCCTGAATGCTCCAGAGCTGCGCCCGAAAGCACGCTCCCTCTCCAATGCCAGACATGTTCCTGCAGCGATCAAATTAAAAAGGTTATGGCTGTATTCCTGCCTGCACAGTTTAAATAAGGCCACATTCCCACCCTTTGACATCATTGGACCATTTTGAGACTGCTGAGCACAGCTTAGCAACACACAAACCCACTAAGCTGGATTGAACAGTACTTAAAGGGGTAATTGATGAGCAGCACTTAACAGTGGGTAACCCACTTAGCTGAGCTACCTGCTGCTTAGCAATCACATGTAAGCAATGCTTAAACTTGATAAGCATAGCTGAACATTGCTGACCATTGCTCACTTTTCATTTTAAAAAAATATCAGGATGATGGCTTCATTTAGTAGGTGTATATGATTTACTTTACATGACATCCCTCTATGTGCTTTCATTATGTTAGCAAGGGGTGTGGCTATACTGTGTAGGACACTTGTGTATACATGGGTGATTTTTAAATGTTGCATGCACTCACACTTCCATTTACACCAGCTACACTACCCTGGTTGACAAAACTAGTTACTTAATACTTTAAGTTTAAAAAAATAATTTTAACACTGCTTTCCCATATAAAAATAGGTTGCCTGTCTTGGTACTTGAACCATGAATTCCTACATGTAAGGCCAAGACTCTAACCCCTACACTAACTTGGGTTGGGAATTTTAGCTGTATATTTCTATTTATCTCCTATGGGATGTTTAAGCAATGCTAAGCGGATGGCCATAATGGGCTCACCCACTTAGCTATGCTTAAACATTCCTCAGCATGTAAAAAATATATTTATTATATTATTGTTATATTATTATGTTATATAGTGAGTATTGTGGTTTTCTGACAAGTCATTGAGGACTGCAGTCAGGAAATAATGGCATACATTTGACTTTCAGGCTTCTATCCTTCAGAAATTCATGCTAATGCATATTCTGTTTTCTATCCACTTTTCTAAGTTTGTGAGGGCAATATTTCAGTACTGTCCCTTTTTACTGCTTTGTCTCCCAATTATTTGGGCCTTTGTCCACATAGACTGCTGTCAGGGAATAATGGCATACATTTGACTTTCAGACTTCTATCCTTCGAGCATTTCTGCTAATGCATGACCTGTTTTCTATCAACATTCTAAATTTGTGAGGGCAATATTTAAGATGTGTCCCTTTTCAGGGCTTTATCCCCCATTATTTGTACCTTTGTATACATTTCCTGCTTTCGCAGGTTGTGAGTTGTCATATGGCACTTTTACAGTGCAGGGGGTATCACAGAACCTGTCACATACCCCCTGCATTGCGTTCCTGCTGCCATATGTATTTCGGTGTCCAGACACTGAAATGCTCATTTATTTAATTTCAGTGTCTGTGGACACTGAAATACTGGCATAATATTAGAGAAATTCTCTAATATTATGCTGGATCATGTTTAGAAAGTGCTGTACCGCACTTTCTGAGTGCAGAGGGTTTGTTCATAGTCTGTGCACACTTAAACACACCCCCTGCACTCATTCACAGTTTGTGTCCATTTAGCCTAAGCAGCAGTGTGCCTTCATGAATATGCAAGGCGCACTGCTGTGGCTACAGGGACATGAACCACTCCATGCAGGAATAACACTATTCCTGCATGGAATTTATTGAATCCCAGGGTCAAAGTTTTTTTTTTCTAAATGTAAGGAGACCACTGAAAAGCTTAGTCACAGCAGCCAGTATTAGTGGGAGACTATCCCCCTTATTAAGCAGATTTTCCCACATATCCCAGGTGAAAATCTGTGATCACCCAGACTGTTTAAAGTTGTGAAGGTAGTACTGTGTTTGACATTTAAGGGCAGACTATTCCATAAAAGAGGAATACATTGAGTTAGGTACCTGTCACACCATTTGCTGTTGTTGATGTAGAAATATAGGTTTAGTTCTGTAGTGCAGGTGTTTGTTTCACCACTGGTGGTCTTTATGTAAACAGTGTAAAGAATGCTAGTACACTCATAGCATTGAAAACTTAGCAGAAATTATACACCATGAGTCTTCATTCTTCCAAAGGAATCCTAAGTAAGTTTATAGTTAACTTGTAGTTAAAAGTGATGTGTTGAACATGTGCCTTGCCATGTTATTGTTTTTGCAGTACTTTTCTCATATTTTCATTGTGGTGTGTTAACTAATTCAGTTTGTAAAACTATTATATGACTTCTTCTGCTTCTTCCAGTTCTGGTGCACTGCAGGCTGTCTTCAAGTTCTGATTGTTCAGATGCGTCAGAATTCTATGCAACTAAATTAAGATAAATTCAATGGGGGGGGGTGAATAAAAACAAGATAAACATTAATATAAATACATTTGCGTGTATGAAATTTAGGTATTAAAAGACTGAACAACTAATATATATTTGGAAACCAATCCTTTCCTTTAGCACTGGTTGCAAGATCTTTGTGTGTTTATTGACTGTCACTTCAGTTTTGTGATACATATAGAAAAAAATATGGCAGACATTTAACTTTATGTGAAGAATTTTTCTGAGCTATTGAACAGAATATGCCTCTGTTCATACTCATAAAAAAATGCTTCTAGGCTTCATGAATGTAATCAGTCTAATACTGGAGTATGTGGCACCACTGTTAACAGTGAGGGATAGTCATCTGGTTTACAAAATTGAAAGAATACATAAGAGATGGAAAATACATTACATGTTCTACTTGCCCAAACTGTCAATAACTTGAAAACAGAGAAGTTCTGAATATAGTCTGATTTTTTGAAAGAGAGTTAGAATAAACATGTCATGCTTTTATTCAAAAACAAACAGTGCATTCTGACAAGGGAAATAACGCTGTGAGCAGTGAGGTGTAATAATCCCCAATTCCTCAGTAACCTGATTCCTAACTTGATTCATCTCTCAGATACCCATACTCTTCTTCACTCTCCCTATTGTGCACTCACCCTGAATCACAGCACAGTGTGCCTCACCCTGCCTCGCATGGTGTGTAAAAAAAATTGTGTATGTGCAGATTATCATTATCTGTTTGATCTACTGAATACTTGTCAAGCATCCAAGTCTTCCACAAAATACAGCCATACATTGTCTATGTTACTGTATCACTTCTGACTCCTATATTATTACTCTTGTATATTGTTAAATGCTGTTATTAACTCTCTAAATAAATTCTTATTATGTACATTGTTTTTGGAGCTTTCCTCCCTGGGCCTCCACTGAAAATGGGCTCATATCGGCCCAGTGGACTTTCCTGGTTAACAAAAGCAAACAAATAAATAAATAAATAAATGATGGGGTGATTCAAAGACACTTGGAGCACAACCTTGTTAGTAGGAAAAGTGTGTTATGTATCACATGCAAATGGCTGTCGATATACTAATGAGAGCCATGATGCTTGTAAACAATGAAATCAAATACAGTGGTACAATTAGACTTGTATAAAATTATCACAATGAGCCATGGCAATCAGCTTTTCTGCACAACATCAGTTTTAGTGTACAAGTGTATCATTCATGCTAAGATGAAAGCAATAGTACCTGCTTTACCTGGTTAGCATGATTTAGTGGTCATCTTGACAGCCAGTAGAAGGACTTTTTTGCACACTGATACCTTCTGCATTACAGAAGAGTCCATCAGAGTCTGGCATACCATCCCCTCCATGATCAGCACATAGTCAGCTGCTGTCATTTAGTCAAGAGACATCATATGAGAGCTAGTGAACATGTGCTATACTTACGTGGAATCAAGGGGGAGTATGCAGACTGCATATCACAAAAACTATGAATCCCTACATGGAATCAAAGGGGGTATGCAGACTGCATATCACAAAAAATATGAATCCTTACATGGAATCAAGGGGGGGGTATGCAGACTGCATATCACAAAAAATATGAATCCCTACATGGAATCAAAGGGGGTATACAGACTGTATATCACAAAATATATAAATCCTTACATGGAATCAAGGGGAGGTATGCAGACTGCATATCACAAAAAATATGAATCATGGAATCAAGAGGGGTATGCAGACTGCATATCACAAAAAATATGAATCCTTACATGGAATCAAGGGGGGTATGCAGACTGCATATCACAAAAAATATGAATCCTTACATGGAATCAAGGGGGGTATGCAGACTGCATATCACAAAAAAAATATGAATCCTTACATAGAATTAAGGGGGGTATGCAGACTGGATATCACAAAAATATGAATCCTTACATGGAATCAAGGGGGATATGCAGACTGCAAATCACAGAAAATATGAATCCGTACATGGAATCAAGGGGGTTATGCAGACTGCATACCACAAAAAATAAGAATCCTTACATGGAATCAAGGGGGTTATAAAGACTGCATATCACAAAAAATATGAATCCTTACATGGAATCAAGGGGGGTATGCAGACTGCATATCACAAAAAAATACGAATCCTTACATAGAATTAAGGGGGGTATGCAGACTGGATATCACAAAAATATGAATCCTTACATGGAATCAAGGGGGATATGCAGACTGCAAATCACAGAAAATATGAATCCGTACATGGAATCAAGGGGGGGTATGCAGACTGCATATCACAAAAAATACGAATCCTTACATGGAATCAAGGGGGTTATAAAGACTGCATATCACAAAAAATACGAATCCTTACATGGAATCAAGGGGGTTATAAAGACTGCATATCACAAAAAATATGAAAGTCTGAGTAGCTTTAGCCATCTTTGCTATGGAGACCTTTCAGTGTCTGACAAGCAATGACTTCACTGAACTTATATAATTTCTTTAACATGATGGAGCAGCGTGTGGGGAGCATATTTGTTTTCCACAGACAGCAAGGGAGAGAATCACCACCATACCTCTCAACCTCTCAGTATTAAAAATCATAGTGCCTGCCTTTAAAGACCAAACAAAAAAATCAACTCTAGAATAAAGAGGTAACCATTTGACAGGACCCACTAGAGGAAGTCCTATAACATGGAGACTGAATGTCCAAAATGTGGAATTTTATATACTAAGTCTGAGAAGGCCATTTCTTGGAATATTCCATTTTCTCAGAGGTATGGCAATCTTGGAGTTGGTATATATAAATTTGGGAGGTGTGGGGGCTTGCCCCTACATTGGGGAGGGTGTTGCATGGGGGCCTTACCCCTCTGTAAAAAAGAAGTTTAAAGGAGAAGAGCAATGTTCAAGATTCACTCTTCTCCCATAGTTTTGGTCTTTTTTTTGGCTTGTTGGCACTAGGCATTGTGAGTACCAACATTTCAATAGGGAGCCTAGCAAACAGGTTTATACAAGCTCACTAAATGAATACTAATGACCAAATGGGTTGGCTTGTAGAGTGAGCTTTAAAAGTTACAATGCAAGTTTCTGGCTGCATTGTGCTATTGGTTTTAGTGAGTGACCAATAGCATTGTACAGCTAGAACAATGAACCAATAACACAGGCATTGAGAGGCACATTGTGCTTAGTCCACTTTTTCTAATTGCAATTGTGCTTTTAGTTTGTTCAGTGGACACATAGTCCAGTGTATCTACAAGAGAGGTAAATCTGTTGCCCCCATTTTGACTTTTCAGAGCTCCCACTTCATTTGTAGTACAATTTTTTCAATGAAAAAAGCACAAATAGAAAACCCTGTGGAAAGACACTCCACACAAAACACTAACATAGGTCATATGCATGCCAGATGGGGGAGTCATGGGAATGTCCTCCATGGTGTGCAGGCTCATTCTACATAATACCCTGGGCATTGCACACCATCTGGCAGTTGATGGAGTGTCAATCCTTACAGTTCAAAGACTGTAAACCATATGCAGCAGATAAGGTTTTAATAGCAATCTATGTGCTGTCAGTGCCCTCCCCAATCTCAGGGCTATTGGCTATGTTGTAGAATGCCTGCATAGTGGTTGTATTTCTAAACTGCTCTTCATTTGCTGGAAATAACATATAAGAGTAGCTAAACTCACTTATAAACTAATGCTAAAACTGTAATGTTCCACCAAAAAAAGAGCAGTTTAGAAAAATGACCATTATGCAGGCATTCTACAAATTGCCAATTTTCCAGAGGTTGCAGAGGGCACTAACAACATCCACATTACTATTAAAATGTTATCAGCTGCACATGGTTTATGGTATATGAACTGGAAGGATTGCCACTCCATCAACTGCCAGATGGTGTGCAATGCCCAGGGTATTATGAAGAATAAGCCTGCACACCATGGAGGATATTCTTATGACCCCCCCCCCCAATCTGGCATACATGTGACTTATATTAGTGTTTTGTGTGGCATGATTTTTCACAGGGTCTTCTATTTGGTAGCTATATACAGTGCCACCCATATAGTCTACGACAGTCTGATTCCATGAATGTGGGTGGCAGACATGAAATCCACTACTGTGTGCTGCAGGTGATTTTGCATATATCTTGGGGTACATGGGTAGTAATCCCGGCTGTAACTCTCACACCATGGTGGAGATGGTGTATATCACTGCACTGTCACAAACATGTAGCATAATCAAGCAAGTATTTCACTACTGAAGGCCCACTTCTACTGTCTGGACATATCTGGACTTGGAAGCCTGCAACATGATAGTTGTGGTCTTTATCTTGCTTTATAACATAGTTCTGGAAAACTGTAACAACTCTTAGAGACTGTAGCACTGTCTAACATATCTGTGGCAGCAACAGCAGGAAAGGAGCTAGGTGAGGAGCTTTCAAATAAACTGCCTGTGCTGGGTCCACATGTGAGGCAAAGATGTGGTGTCTTGTCCACAACAAAAGTCCATAACCTTAGTAACAGAATAAAAGTGATGCATGCAGTAAGACACCTAGGCTATGCATTACAGTGCATTTGATGCCCATGCTCTGCAACAAATCTTACCATACCTCTACAGGCCAGAGAAGTGGGCAGTGCACAGTTATCATTATTTGCATAGATGGGGTGGGGTGCAGAGACAGGGGACAGCAATGCTAGAATAGGTACAAGGGTTATGGGTGCTGGATACAGAAACCATATACATGTCTCTGCTGACCATCTGACATCAGGCATATGTTGTGCTGGTTCCTTGTGAAACTTGTGAATGCATAAAGATGACACACCTCTGGCAATGCTGGTACATAATTGTGACTCTCACCACAATGCTGCACACAAACAGCTACCTGCTAAACCTATATACAGCCTATGGGCACATTGCTTCATGTTGTAGCTGTTGCAGCCCTACTAGCCCAAGATGACACAAATGCACAAGTGTTTTTCTGGATAAACCATGCATAGGTGGAAGTCACTGCCCTATAAGAATGGCACATGCCACTACTCATCTGGGGCATTCACAGTATTTAGGCAATCATCACCAGCCTGGCTCTCACGTCCAAGCCTCTGTCAAGTACATAGGTTTTTTCATTTTCCAAAGTGAGTGATAGCAGGAATTATTCATTCTCTGTGAGATGCCTCTCTGTTGGAGATCAAGCCCCAGTGTTTAGTCTGTCTTTGGCAATTTTCTGAGCCTTGGCCCAGGCCTATGCTAACATATCTGTGATCCTGTGATATAACTCCTGTGCTATCCGATTGTGGCTGTCAACTGCATTTGAACTTCTACACCAGTTTCTTCTGCCACACCTTTTCCCAGAAGGCTCTGCCAGCCTTATATGCATGCCATGTTTGCTTATGGCTCATAGTAACATTTTTGTCTCCTGCATTTTAAACTTATCCAGTCATTACCATTACTTTGGTCCAATGCCTGAACATGTACACCTATGACTTACACATGTGGATTGCTGTGTATATGTATGAAAGCTCATGCCATCCAACAATTTCTTCCAAACTGTCCCCTGCACTCCTGTCTTGCCTATAGCCCTATTTGCTGCTATAGGTTAACTGCTCTGTCACTGTGCCACTGTTTGGCAACTGTAGACTTGTTTACCATGCTTACTGTTCTTTATAAATGTGCAGACAGCATGGTCACTGCACCCTAACATGTGTAACCACCCGCAAAGGACTGCTGTCTGTCTTGCTCATTCCCTGTGCCCTGTCAAGTGTAAATCCCACCACAGGACTGTAACCTGTTCTGCCAGTCTCCTGAACTCTGTCATGTTCAGTTCCGTCACAGAACTGTAGCCTATTCTGCCTGTCCACTCGGTGCTGTCAGAATGAGACCCTCTAATCTGTCAGTCTCCTGGTATGGGTTGGGGAGAGTTACTGCACACACAAGCCATTGTTGTATAGCAGGATCTGTTGTTTATTATTGACATTTATTTAATGGGAAATTCCAACAAGGTCACAAGAGCCCATTTTCAGTGAAGGTCCAGAGAGAAAAGTTCCATTTGACAGGGAAAATAAAAAATAAATTTCAAATATATTACATATGAAACAGTTCAAAATTATTTATTTCAAAAATAATCAACAATATTGTAAGGTGTAGAGGTATACTAAAAATATGTTACAAAGAGATCCTCGAGAAAAAGCAAAGTAAAACACCATATACAGTTCTAGAGAGTGGCCTTTTGACAAGTCAATTAGTAATAATTAAAAGTCATGTGTTTAGTTTAATCATAACTGTAAAGGGGAGAGAGAGATTAGGATAAATGAGTATAAATGGGGAGGAGGTGATAGGTAAAGGTTATATAAAGTGGTAGACAGGGTAGGATAGCCAGGTGAAGATGGGTAGATAATCTGTACAGATAAGGGTGGAGAAAAGTAGATGAGACTGATATTCAATGGGGGGGGGTATAGCATGAGCAGAGCCATGAGTTTGATAGGTGGCCTTTCAGAAGATGTTTGAAAGAAGGATGGGAGGTTACAGTTCTAATAGTCTGTGGTACAGAATTCCATTTTTTTTTTGCAAAAGAGTAGCAGTAAAGGCTATTCCCAATTGCTTTTTCATGTTTATAGATAGTGAGAAGTTGTTTATCATTATAACAAAGGGGTCTGTTTAGGTGAAAGGAAGGAAGAATAGATGACAGGCATGGGGTTTATAAATGATGTTGTGGGCAGTAGCCAGTTGTAGTAAGTCCAGGTAGTGAGGTAGTTCAAGCCAGTTCAGACTTTTAAGGGCCTTCCAGTAATGTGTATAGTATTGTTTACTGACAGCAGATTTATCAACTTTGTTGTAGCATATTTCAAGCTTAGTTGTAACAGATACCTGCAGGCTGGTAAGGATAGGGACACCATATTAAGAGCAAAAGAAGGAGATAAGTGGTTGATAGGGTGGTTTTAGCAGAGTTAGTAAAAAAATGTTTTTATACCTATAAAGCGTGCCAAGTTTCTGGTGTTTTTGTTTATATTATTTTGAATATAGAGTTCAAATCTGTTACCAGTTTTCACACCGAGCAGTTTTGTATGGAATACAATTTATATCCCTGTATTGTTAAGTGAGAAGATTTTGAAGATGGATTTGTCTTTCAGATATACTTTGGGGAGGAATAGGAGTAGTTTTGTTTTTGTTTGGGTTGAATAATAATTGGGCATTATAAAGCCATTTTTCAACAGAGGTAAAGGCTTCTTGTCTGATTTCAAGAAAATACATCAGAATGTCAGATATTGGTGTTGAATCATCAGTATACTGTATAAGTGATGCCTTCCTAGAAGAAGTATAAAAGTCATTAATGAAAATATTAAAGAGAAGTGGATCAAGAATTGAGCCTTGGGGTACATCAGTGGTAATAGGGAGGTAAGGAGAGAAAGTATGTTTCCATCTAACAGTTTGCTATCTATCAGATAGGTAACTTTTATACTTCTGAAGTGAAGGAGGGGATAGCTAAGATGGTGCAGTTGTTGAAAGAATTTGCTATGTGAGATAGTATCAAAGTCTTTGGAAACATCCAGAAATATTGAAGAGATAAGTTTTCCAGCGTCACTTTTCTTTTTTATATTATCTAAAAAGGACAATAGTGCAATAGCTGTACTATGGCCAGGGCTGAATCTATGTTGAGTGCTGGTTAAGAGCTGTTTTGAGAGGAGAGGGTGAAGAAGTTGAGCATGTATAGATTTTTCTATAATTCTTGAGAAAGGGGAGATGATTGCAAAGGGACAAAAGTTAAAAACTTCTGTAGAGTTTCCTCCTTTGTGCAGTGGGATGACATATGATCTTTTCCAAATAGCTGGGACATAAGATTCCTGTATGAATCTATTGGTTAATATATCTACTGGATAAGATATTGCTACTGCTACTGTATTCTGGTGGGAGGTTGGCGGCAGTTGTGGAGCAAGGTTTACATTTCAAGTAGAGTTTTTTATAGTAGATATTGTTACAGGCTTTAAGGTAAAGTTGTTAGCATTTGTGGCTAAGGATTGTTTGGATTCTTATTTTTCAGAGGTTAATGTGGTAGTGCAGGGGGTAATATGTTATGGGTTTGTGTAGAGGAGGGTGATGTGCTATTGGCAAGGGCAGCAATACTCTCTATAAAGTATTTATTAAATGTAGCCACTATTTTGAGGAGGGAGCAGGTTTGAGAGGTATAAGGATCCTTTTGGTACCAGGACTGACTAATATGTGAATAGAAGATCAGATTTTTTGGATCATTTTTATGATTAAGTTGTAGTTGGTCATAGTATTGTTTCTTATCTTCTTAAATTTGTTTTTTAGCTTGCTTATGAAGTTCCCTGTATCACTGAAAGTCTTTTTTATTACACCACTCTGATACACACAATGTTTTTGGTGAAGGTGGATAGTCAGGGGAAGTGTTTTACTTTTACTCTTTTTATATATAGAGGGGCAAGGTTATTTAGGTTGCTTAAAAAGGTATTAAAATTTGTAACTGAATCATCTATTAGTTTTTTAGTATAGACCAGCTGAAGGACCTTATGATACTGTTAAATATCTTTGTTAAATTTTGTGAGATTCCTGGATGTTTTAACTTGGTGGGTATAGGGGGTTATGACTGGCAAGTCTGTGTGTGTATATGCAGAGAGATGGTCACTTAGGGAGTTAGGAAAGGTTCCACTGATAGTATATTTACTGATGTCAGATACTAAAATCCAATCAAGAATAATGCCCTTATTGCTTTTGTTGTATCTAGTAGGTATTGTGATTACCTGAGTCAGACCATACAGAATTATGCAGGATGAAGGACTGTCAGAGGTTACACTTTGCCAGTCAATATCAACATCACCCAAAATGTTTTTTTCATAAGTAATAGTACTAGAATCCCAGGAGATAAATTCTTTGAATATGGATATTTTGTTTCTGGGGGATGTAGATTATAATAACATAGACTGTTTTTTTAGAGTTTAGCTTTAAAAGTGTCATACGTATTTCAGCAGAGTGAAATGTGAGGATGAAGCTGGAATAGGAGGAGATTTATAGCAGCTGGGGTACAGTAGGGCAACTCCTCCTCCTTTTTCATGGGGTTGGTCAGCTCTCATAATGTTATATAACCTGGAGGTAGTATTTCCATATCATTCATATTGGATTTAAGTCATGTTTCAGTGATGGTTAGGATATCTGTGGAATAGACTGATTACCAGGCATGTAAATCTGTAATTTTATTCAAAATACCACAAAGATTTAATGCTATTAGACTTAGGTTTTTTGGTTGGCCTTGTGTTTGATGGAGTGGGAAACTGGTAGGTCTGTGAATGGGAATTGGATTGGGTGAAAAATTTCTTTGTGCGTGTGTGTGTCTTTCGGCTTTTCCCGGTTAGGGGTCGCCACAGCGGAACTCCAGTCCGCTAATGATTGGCAGTTGGTTTTTACGTACCGGCTTGTCAAGCCTGACGCACAACCTTCAACGAAGGTACACACATTCACGCATGTCTCCACGCAGAAGACGCTCTAGCTGAGAATCGAACCGGACAGCGTCTTACTGTGAGGTGACAAGGCTACCGCAGCACCACCACCGTGGTTTAAAGGACTAAATGAAGCATTAGAGAATGGATGAATTGTAACTGAAGGAGGGGAGTTATCTAGGCTGTTATGGTGCTTGCAGAAACTGGTAGTATTGAGGTTTAGATTAGTAGGGCCATGGTTTGGGTGCATGTCCCCCATTCCACATGCACACACAGTTGAATCTTTAAGTTTTATAGAAAAAAATTTGAATAATTTTTAAGGGTGAGTATGAGTGGATGTTTAGTTTTGAGGGAGGAGTGATCACAGTGAAGTAGTCTGTATTTACAACAGTGAATAGTGGAGAGATTAAAGAGGCTAGGAGATATATTAGAATAGTTATTATAATTTTCTAGGTTAAGTAGGAGGCTTGAGATTGGGGGGTTGGTAGTGGAGTTTAAGGGAAAGTGATAACATGTTAAGTGGGAAGTCCGTACTAGAATATGACAGAATAATATAATGAACAACATTTAGTACACATGAGTTACTGATGGGGAGAGATGGTAGAGGTCTAGAGTTTATGAAAATATCTTTTAGATGGAAAAGTAGATGGAAAAGTGAAGGACTGAGAGTAGTTTAAAAGGGCAGTGATTGTCTGAGATGTACAGAAAGAGGCTTAGATGACTAAGAGATCAGGTAATATACTGTGTGGAGGCATTTTTATCTATATTGACACTGCCTGGTTAAATCTAGAAGGGTTTGGCTGGGATGGATGAGGGAGAGACTGAAATGATTAAGAGATGAAATAATTATATTATGGGGAGGAGTTTTGAACCACCCTAACACTGAGTGGTCAAATCTGTTAGGGGTTGGGGTATGGTGCAAAACAAATTTGGAATAAGGAGGGTGGGTGCAAATTAAGGGTAGGGTAGGGGAGCAGAGTGAACATGATTGGAATGAGGGTGACTGGAGAGGGATCCATCTGTTGAGAATGTTTGGAGATCCTAGAAGAAACAATCAGTGGATTACACACATAGCAGGTCAGAACCTCAACCCAGTTATTGTACACAGCTATAGAGATATTAAATAAATAAAAGTCCAACGCAAAGTAGATTTAAAGGGTATAGTGCTTAACATTGTAGTGTAATATTCTTAGCTAGACTTTGTTCCTTTGAGTTAATGATGTTGAATTTTCCCTTTGAGTGTAATGAGGAAGGCAGATGATGTGTGTGTGTGGGGGGGCTTAATGATCAAATGACAGCTACTAAAGGATGTGCTGCTTAAAAGCTTAGTATAATCTTGTTAGACAAATTTTGTTTCTTTGAGTTAAGGATGTCTTAACTATTCCTTTGAGTGTGATGGGCAAGGCAGAGAAGGTGAGGGGAAAAAGGTAAAGGATCAAATGGAATCTATTAACATTATGTTTAGTAAATACAGGCTATTATTCTTATGCTACTTTAGGGTAAATGTTAAGTTATACATGTATACAGAACTATTGGACAGGTTTTTATGGGATATTAGGTACTATAATGCTGACTATGCTCTCTATATTTGTGCACACCATTCACATTTAAGAAGACACACTTATACAATTTTTATATGGTAATAGTGCCTAGGCATCTATTGCAGCAATAACATACACGGCCAGATAATGTAGGCTGTCCTTGCCTAGTTTCTGTCAGGAAATCTCTGTGGTTTTGCAGTTAGGATGTGTGTGCTGAGTTCAAAGATGCAATTATATAGGTTTGGAACAGTAAAACTAGGGATGCATTCAGAAACAGAGGTGTTGCCAGAGCAAGGTCTACAAAGATAAGAGTCTGAACAGGCAAAATTAATAAATGGCTGTATTGCAATGTGACTTACTCAATGAATTAGCTTTGTTTGGATCAAGTTATCCTTAGAACCCCCCCAGGTGCAACTTTGGCTTAAGAGGTTTGGATACGAGAAGCTGCACACCAGTAAGAGGTTGTATGGATTTGGATATGTTCCAGTATTATATATAACAAGCTGGATGTTGAGACTATAACAGGTCCAGTACTATTAAATATATACTTTATACACAAGTGTAACAGCAAAATAGCAGTAGTTCAATACATTATCCCTTGTAAGTAATTAAGTCTAAGAATGACAAATGTATGCTATTTAATACTTGTTGCCATGTCACATTGAGTGGTGACTACTCTCCTGAGCTTCACTACCAATTGTCCTATTTGATGTCATTATGCCTATCAGCAGGGCTTTCTGATATGCATTTTATATTCTGATTCTGTGTGTTGCTTACTATAATACAGTCTCACAATGATGATTGTCATTTTTATTATGCTAGAATGGGTTTCACAACACACTTATGCTATTCAGGTGGTTTACTGCAAACATCTGTAAACTGTGCTAATAACTAGAAGAATTATCACTTCTGTCCATGCATGGGCAGGGAGGTCACATATGGTGTGCATGCCTGAAGTGAGAAAATTATCATGGCCCTTACAGTACCCCACTGCCTGTCATGATCATTCACAAGCTTTAAGGTATTACAAGGTGAGTGTACCTGTGGGTCCTAGCCATGCTAATGGTGCTCTTCATCATGCTTCTAGAAATGTGTATCTCATTACTATTTTTGGACATTCTACCACTCTGATGCCCATCAATGCACCTCAGGTGGTGTCCACAACGTATGACCATCTGCTCCAGCTATCATTTTAGTTCCTGGGCTTAATAAGTGGACATGGTCTCAACAGAATCACACTTTGGCTGGGCTTCTGTCTGGTGAAGCAGTAATATTTTAAGTTCTTTTGGTGTTTTTATCCTCTCAATTCTGATACTATAAAAGACTGATGAGAGCCAGACTGCATTTTATCTTAACTCATTCACTCCAATGGAGCTCAGGAAGTTTGCACTGTAACTTCCAATAGGCGGAGCCCAAGTCTTTTCACAGAATCAAATTATGTCCTCACAATTCAAACAAATGTTCATATTTCTGGAACCATAGGGGTTATGAAAGAAGTGTAAATGACAAACTCTTCAGCACAAACTATTTTTATAGTGGTAGTATTCTTTAGGTTCTTGGTCTTAAACTGAATTGTATAAGTAAAAGTAAACACAATAACTATTACATTTGTAATATTTTGTAAACAACTTACAATATCTCAGCAACCATTCAAGTTACACACATAGTGTCAGCAACATTATATTCATCTGGCTAAGAGCTTTCATGTGAGGCTCCATAGTTCTGTCTGTCTTACTTGGTTGTTGAGATATTTAGAAAACATGAAAATTATATATATGTAAATTAATATAATAAAAACAACAGTTAATATCTATTTGCCTGTACTAGTTAGAGGTTAAATATTAATGCAGTTGAGTTTGCCATTGTGTAAGCATTAAGATGAAATCCTTTAAAACCTTGTACATAGCATCATTTTGGAATTATTGATGCAAATATAAACAAGCAATATTTGACACCTAGAGGCGTCAGTAGGAATTAACTGCCGATGCACTTCGAATAATTACTCAGATGTGATGAGTTAAACCTGGTAAAACAGTAAACTGTCTGAAAGATTAGTAAAGTATAAATTTTGTGGCTGATGATGCTACTTGACACCATATGACATTGCAGATGATTTCAGTTTTCTTTGGAGCATCATCTGCCTACAAATCATATAGAGATAGCCAGGAGCTTATATGAATACAGCCACATGTTTTACTATCATGTCAGCAAGTGAAAAGCAAGACAGCATCACATGACATACTGCAGGCATGCTTAGCCTTATGTGATAACTAAAGCTACACTGCAATGTACTTTACACTGCCCATGGTCTCATAGTATGCCAATACCTAGGATTGTCCCACTGTAATTGTGAGATGTAATGCTTGCATCTAGGGTAGCCTCCAACCTGTTTGTAATAATAACTAAATAGAGTGCCTGTATAGAAGGTAGACTTCCATGTACCTTATTATTATAACAAGTCCTTAAGCTGCATTATAGTGCCTGTATCTAAGGCAGACCACCACCCATCTCATTATAATAACAGCTTATATAAGCTGAAAACATGAGTAAATTGTAGTATTAAAGTAAAGTTAGTTTAGTAAAACTTGTCACATATTTGTTTTACAGTGTTTTCTGTCAGTGGATCAGCACAGTATTTCCCTTTTTTTCTCCCATTCCTTTGAAATAATAAAATTAAATACTTATGCTTATAGCCCAGCAAATCTTGTCACATCTTTGTGTTCCAGAGTTTGTTGTCAGTGGTTCCACATAATATTTTCCTTTTTTTATTCTCCTAGTCCCTTGTAATAAGACAATTAAATTCTAATGCCTATGATAACTAATCTCACCCCTTCCCATTGTAATAATAAAAGGAAATGCTAATACAGTGAGTAGGTCCCCAGCTTTCCTTACTCAACCCTTTTCCTATATAATATAATAGTGCAACAGGATTCTCATACCTAGGGTAACCCTCTTGCTTGTCCAAGAGCTCAACATTTCGTCAGTGCTCAGTCCATGATTAAATTCAGTCATTCACTGAACTGCTTGTATGTATTAATCCTTACCATGTTATAACTGAGTGATTCATGAATTGCTTGTGAACTATTTGCATCTCCTATAGGTAGCATAGCCATTTACCTGGAAAAGGCAGCACAGACATGTTTAGCTTGAAGGGATGTTGGCCAACCTAGTGATGCAATAATACAGTACAGACAATCAGATAAAGGAGGTGTCCAAGGTGACATTATCCCCTTCCAATAATGCATATTAGAGGGACAGAACAAAAGAGCATACCACGTATAGAGAAGGGAGGCTTTTACATCTATGGCCATAGCAGTCTTTTATGCATTATACTGTTATGGAATATTGCTGGTTTGGTGCCATTATCCTATTACTGACACAGCATTTAGGTTGTCATGACATACCAGAGGGCATATTCTCATTCTACTCTGCAATGCTGGATTTGATGATGCAATATGCCTTAATGGTCTTATGCCTTATTGTGCTATACAGCAGTCAAGTGGATTTTTTCAAATCAAAGGTTCCTGTCCTACAAGCCAGATTACATGATTGCAAAAAAGCATTACAACTCTTAAGCGTTATGCCTTATTGCACCAAAAGATTCAGGTATATGCATTTCAGTCTGTCTATAACCATGTGCTGCCTTTGAAGGCTCTTTTCCCCTCATGTCAATCCTAACAAAAAAAATCGTCTCTTAGTGAGTATTCTACCTTGTTCTCAATATCAAAATGTTAATACAGAGACAAATAATTACACATCTTTCAACAAAGAGGCATGTGTAACAGAAAGAGAGCAGTGAGTTATCTGTGTAACCTCGAAAATTGTATGTACAGGTTTTAGTGTGTAACTTATTTCTGAGAGTAGGTTATAATGTGAACAGAGGAGCTTGGAAGTTAAATGTCAGGTTTTTGTGCATATATCATAAATATTGACTTTTTCTAATGATTAGATCCCTGCTGCTTCATTCACTCTGAAATTTATTTGGTCCTCTGTCAGTGTACAGCATATCTTTTCCTCACCTACAGTAGTGACACAAATTACATAATAGCGCTGGATCAAACTGGTGATGGCATGTGAAATAAAAGCCTAATACATTCATAATTATGGAGTCATACAGACAGCTTACTGAACATATTTCACTACAGAATGTCCTTCCAGAAAACACTTGTAAAACCTGTGAGGTAAGGTATTGCAAGGGTGATATTCTGACATCCTCTTCAGATGGTACTAAAGTAGGTAGACAGTACCTGTAAATAAATAAACCCAGGACTCAACTCTGAATGTGAATCATGGTGAACATAATGTTACATAAAGACTAGACACATCCATCCAGTCAAAACTCAGCACATAGAGATTTTATATAATCTCCAGTTATCCAATTGAAAAAGTGCAGTCACCTATATATTACAAAGTTAATGCTTTCAACAATTACTGTGGGAAAAGTAAAATCTGAAAATATATAAAAAACCCAGAAAATTAGCGTAATAGATTACTAGGCTATCGCTCCAGAGGTTATTTCAAGCCTAGCTATTTCATCCCAATGTAATGCCATAGAAATGATAGTTAGTACCCAAGATTGCATTTAGTAATGACTAACCATGTCCAGGAGGGTTCTGGGTGCTATTCACAGTAAATATTTACAGTGCCCCAGCCACTTGAATTTTGAAGTAAATTTAAGACATACCATATATGGCTTGTTTATCTATTAGCCTCATTGGTGGTATCTGGTGAAAATGGTCTTATGTTTATTTAAGAAATATTTCCTATTTGCTATAGTGCTGGCTTCTTTTGCTTTTCTGATTGGCATTTTTGACCATGCACAGTAAGGGAATTAAGGCACAGTACCATGCAATAAAGACTTGATTTTCCTGTTGCCAACTTTTTCAGTAAAACTCTTTATATGTCTTATGACGAACTACAACAAACATATTGGAAGTGGTATAAATGGGATATTACTAGTGTTCTGCATATATGTAGCTATAGGTCTAATTCACAAGTATGAAAAAACTCAATATTGAAGATGAAAAGGCTTTGACGAAAACTCCAAAACTTCATTTCAATGAACGACCACATAGTGACAACTTTCCAATGGTAAGTAACCAGATGACCAACAAGGGGAATTTACCCTTTTTCCCACTGTAATGCGATGCCAGAGTTGGCATATTTAGTTAGGGGGGGTGGAGGGGGTGCAGCCCCCCACATTGGAGAGTGGGGGGCATAACTCCCACCTGGTAGGTTGGAGATGGTCCAGCGTATTTTCCGTCAGTTGTTGGCCCAGTGGTTACTTACTGTTGGAAAGTCGTTGGGTTTGTGGTAGTTTGTTCACTTGAAATTTCAGAGTTTTTGTCTTGGCCTTCTTGTCTTCGGTATTGTGTTTTTTCATGCTTGTGAAGTAGATTCGTAGCTACATATAGGGGAAGAGTCACATGCAGTATATAAAAAATCACAGCTTTGGTAGAAACCAGACAGTAGAACTTGTATTTGAAAATTAAATTTGGAATATATAATGGAGTTATGATTTTTAAAAGGTAAGTTAAACTGTTTAATAACTATTTTTCAACAGAACTGACCAATCCGGCCACTAGGTAATGCAAGGTTTAAACACTGTATCTGTATTTACCCACTCATACTTTACTTTTGTATACAGATAATTGCAGTCATGGTTAAAGTCTACATTACTACAGATTGTCATGCCCAATTGTTCAAACAGATCACCACATGCATATGAGTGTGATAATTATTTTTGTTCTTTTTTGTTTTCTTTGGACCAAGTAATTTACTGACCATCAAATGTTTCTTGCACCACTTCCTCTCTATGTAACTGACAAGTCCATCTTGCTCATACAGAAGAGGAGGAGCCCATGACCAGTGGCCTCACTTTCTGTGAGCCAGGTGAGGAATTCTGGATAGTTTTAGTATACTATCAACCATGATGACTGCTGAGATTCTTGTGTGCTATGCCTGCAGTCCTGCTCCATGGCCAGCAGCTGCATTATGGTTACACCAAGCCAAGGCAGGGCACGTTCTTCCACAATTCTGCTGTTGCTATGGTGCTACTTATGTTTTAAAGTATTAATAAAAGTGACATTTCATTTAAGCTTGTATGACTCCTGTTGTGTTGTTTTAACTTATGAAAGTATTAGGAAACTGGGTAAACAGGAATTTTGTTTCTTTAAAGTTAAAACCATCCCCCTTCCTATTAAAATCTCAGAACAATGAAGCAGTGTTAGTGGTGAAACAGGTAGCACTCTTGCCTTTGGTACAGAAGGCTGTAGGCTCTATTCCCACTACAGGAAGATTGGTTACTGACACTGCAGTGCAGCATAAGTGAGACACTGCACTTCTGAGTGTATCATCCTTCAGATGAAATGTTAAACTGAGGTCCCATCTGCTTAAGTTGGTGGTAGCTGAGGTGGATCAAAAAACTCCCATGGCACCTATTGAAAAAAGTAGTAGAAGGCCTCTGATGTCCTGGTCAAATTTCCCTTAGTAGTCTAAATACCACCTTGGGTCTCCCCTGAAAAGAGGCTACTAGCATAGAGAGACAAAGCCGGGAAAAAAGGATAAATAGAAAACATGAGCTTTCCAAATACTCCCTTTATTCAAGCTGTAGGACAAAAAAAGTTTGTCTAAACTTATTCCTACTAACTAGAACCCTCAATATGTAGATGTTCCCAAATTGACAGGTTATACATAATTCAAAAAAAACTATTAAAATTTCTGTAAGACACCTGCAAATGTAGCTATTATATAGACAGTCCCCTGGATTTACTAATCTTCCGTGTAAGACTAGATTAGTCTTACATGGAAGCACCAGTGTAAGAGTATGATGGCAGCGCACCATGCATATTAATGAGGGCATGCTGCCTCAACTCTAAGGCTTACATGGAGCGTGGACGAGTGTAGGGGGCATGTCGGATTGCTGAGCAGTCCAAAAATCCATGCCCCTGCAATGAAGAAACACCGCAATTTCGAGTTACATGAGCGAGTCTGTTCACATGTGCACAATGTAACACTACACTCCCCCATATGTTAAACAACTAACAAAACTAAAAATAAAAATAATTTTTTTTCTTCCGATATAGCTGTCTGTATTTGCACGTATTTGCATTGGTTTGCCCATTGCTTAGCTACAGTTAGCAGCTTAGACACCAGAAGAGGATAATATGAAAAATATATGCAAATTAAGCAAAATAGCAATAGAGTAGTGGTTAGGGCCTTCGCACAAAGAGGAGGCATTCCCGGTTCGAGTCCCACTACTGCACGTTCCATTTTCTGTGGGAAATCTGTATACAAAAATATTTCCTGACATTTTTTATGTATAAGTTTTGTAAAAAGCATTGAAATGTTAAGTGTAGTAGTGAACGAATTTTATATATATATATATATATATATATATATATATATATATATATATATATATATATATATGAAGGTGAAATGGTTATGCATTCTGAGGCATGAGTACCCTATTTTAAGCAATATAAAGCACTGCTAAGCACATTTTACCATTATTGAGCATATTTAAATACAATTGCATGTAGCTGCACACCGCGCTACCCAGCGCAACTACAATGCATTTGCATGGAGCTGCGCACCACGCTAACCAGCGCAACATCGGGCAACATCGAGCAACGTCGAGCAACATCGAGCAATGTTGGGCTAAGTGGGGCAAAGTTGAGCAAAGTCAGTTAAACACGCTCACACCTCTTTTACTGTACCTTAACCAGTCATGTCTGCCCAGCAGGAAAATGACAGGGGTTGAACTCAGGATACTGTGCACTATAGTCGCAGTACTTAACCACTAAGCCATGACAGCATTTCACAAACATGCACTTTCAACAGACACATATCTATGAAAGGAATTTTAAACATTGCCAACATCAGCTAAGCAGGCATGCCTACAGCTGAGTTTTTCCAAAACTGGCCAATCACAAAAAATGTGCAGGAAATGAGGCATATTTAAGCTCCACAGGTGGGAATACTTGCTATAACTGATTGTAGCTTCCTTCTGCAGTCAGCATGACTGATGTTAGAGAAGGCACTCAATTTAGAGCGCAACGCTGGGGCACCCAGGAGTCCAAAGTAATGGTTTGGCTCCTTGTCCACAGTCATGAGGAAAGACTCTTGCGGGCCAGTACCAGGGTACCCAATGTAAAAAGGAGGCCTGGAACAGTCTTGCCCATGATCTCACCAGTGCCACTGGTGTTCCTCAGACTGGTGAGCAGGTCAGGCACCATTATTCTGACCAGAAGCGACGTAGGGAGGATCAACTGGACCAGTGGATCCAGGAATCCCGTATGATGCCTAATGCCCCAGTACTGAGTAAGTAGCCATTGTATTAAGTAGTTAAGAATTGCTATGCTTGTCTATACTATGGATAGGTATGCCTCAATATCACTGCATTTGCTTCACAGCTGCAGGTGTCTGGGCTATGAACCAGCAAGCCCATGAAGATAGGCTGCAAAGGCTGCGTCATGAGGCAGGTTAGTAATTATTCTGCATGTACTGTTATATAAAATAAATGAGAGAGCCTTCAAAAAGTCTTTTAACCCAATAAATAAAGGTGTAATAAACCTTTAATAAATGTATGATTCATGGAGTGTGTCTGTGTCATTTTCTTTGATATGTTGTTGTACTGTTGCATTCTACAAATAGTAGTGTTGTATTAAGCAGTGTCAACCCACACTTGGGTAGGCCCATATAACGTGGATGAAGGGAGTGCCAGTATCCTGTATGCATATGTACAGCCCTCAACTGTTGGTTCATGGCCAGCATGGGTAGGTTAATCTGGCACATGAGTAGCTTGGTATTGTGTTCCCCAGAAATGTCAGTGTGCTGCCAGAAATGTAGGGAGCTGTTAACATATAACTGATACTTTCACCTGAACATATCTAGATAATTATATGAAAGTAGATCTGTCAGTGTACCATCTTAGCAGTAGTGTGTGTGAGCAACCCTTTTTTCAAAATTTTTTGTTGCCAAAAAATTAAAAAAAATTC